>NC_051335.1:42344551-42644551 GCF_015220235.1 Choloepus didactylus | reverse complement strand
ATTATCCCTTTTATCAATAGATAGTGTCCTTCCTTGTCTCTTATGGCATCTTTACATTTAAAATCTATTTTAGTAATAGACTTAGTATATTTAGTATAGCTACCCCAGCTTTGTTTTGATTGCAGTTTGGATGGAATATTATTCCATCCTTTCTCTTTCAGTCTTTTTGTGTAACAGGGTCCAAGAGGAGTCTCTTGTAAGCAGCATGTCACTGCTTTATATTTTTAATCCATTCTACCAGTCTGTATCTTTTAATTGGGGAGTTTAATCCATTCACATTCAAAGTTATAACTGTGAAGGGCGTTCTTCAACCAGCCATCTTATCCTTTGGTTTTTAGGCATTAGGCCTATTTTTTCCTCTCTCACTTTTTTCCTTTAAGTTAACCTTACTAATAACTCTTCAGTTCTGTGCTCTTCTCAAGATCTCTTGCTCCATTCCCTATTTTTTCTCAGCTGGTAGAGCTCCCTTTAATATTTCTTACAAGGCAGGCCTCTTGTTAACACATTCTTTCAGCATTTGTTTGTCTGTGATAATTTAAACTCTCCCTCAATTTTGAAAAGAGCTTTGCGGGGTAAATAATTCTTGACTGGCAATTTTTCTCTTTCAGGGTCTGAAATATGCATACCATTGCCTTCTTGCCTCCATCGTACTTGCTGTGTAGGCAGTACTTAATCTTACGTAGTTTCCATTGTAAGTGGTGGATTGTTTCTCTCTTGGTGCTTTCAAAAGTCATTCCTCTTCAGCATTTGACAATCTAGTCAGTATATTTCTCAGACTAGGATTATATGAATTTATTCTTTTCAGAGTTCATTGGGCATCTTTAATTTCCCTATTTACATCATTTAGAAGGTCTGGGAAGTTTTCCCCAACAATGTCTTCAAATACTCTTCCAAGCCATTTACTCTTTTCTTCCCCTTCTGGAACACCAATGATTTTTACATTTTTGCGTTTCTTGTTGACCATCATTTCCCTGAGATTCATTTCAATTTTTTTTATTTATTTTATTCACCATTCATTCCTTTTTACTTTTTTTCCATCAACTTATCTTCAAGGTCACTAATTCATTTCTCTACTTCTACTTGGTGTTATGTATCTCAAGAATATTTTAAATTTGATCAATAGATTTATTTCTATAAATCTGTTATTTTTAAATTTACTTTTGCAAATTCTTCTTTATGCTTTTCTAGGGTCTTCTTCATGTCTTTTATATCTTGACCCATAATATTGATATTTATGAGTAGTTCTTTGATTAATTGCTCCAAATTTTGTGTGTCTTCTGGTTTCTTAATTTGTTTTTTTGGCTTGTCCACATCTCATATGTCCTTCAAGTGCTTTGTAATTTTCTGTTGGCTTTGTGGCATTTGCTTTTCTTGATAGGGTTATTTTGGGAAGTGCAGATCTAGTTGAGTATTTATATATAATTTTGTTTGCTGGAGTGCAGGTTCCCAATCCTATCGGCTGGTGATGCTCTTCAGGTTCAGCTTGCTGGAGTTCAGTTTCCCTAATCTACCAGCAGGTGGCTCTCTTGAGATGTAGCTTCCTGAAGTGCAGTTTCCCTAACCTACCAGTGGTGGGAATCCAAAGTAGGTCTTCCCTGAACTTCTGTGTGTGGGCAGAGTCCAAACCAGGTGGGGAACCAGTCAGTGCAGCAGATTTTGGTGTGCTCTGTGGAATCCCAGTCCCAGGGCTTCAAGGTGGGCCCTGAACATGCAGACAGGGAAACTGATCAATGGCACCTTGTGGGTGAGATGTGTGTTCTGTTCACCAGTTCTCTGCTTGCCTTGCACCCATAAGTCTCTGAGATGTGGGAGGGGATCCTGATCACTTGTATTATGCCCCTCCCTTCCCTGTGTCTCACTGTTGCAACCCTCTCAGACTTCCATAGTGAGAGCAATAGCCACCCACCAGGTTTCCTCATGGGAGCTCCCCACTGTCAGGCTGTGGAGGATCACCCCCTAGAGAACTGTCAAGGTAGGTGGATGGTAGTGGAGAACCAATGTTCACCCCCATGCCCAGCGGTGGTTTTGCTGCTGCCAGCTTAGGGGTGGTGGTTTGGATGAAGAACATACTTACCGTGTCCCTCCAGCCAACATCTCTCCTCCATTTTTTCAGGTGTCCACTCCATATAGAGTGGGGGACCCTCTATGGCCAGCCACACCCTTGAATTATGATCTCTTGTGTCCTCTTGCCCCTTTCTAATTAGAATCATGGAGGAGAAGCCCACTTTGCCTCACCTCAGTCCATGTTCTTTTTTATAATTCATTTTTATTGAGATATTTTCACATACCACGCAGTCATACAAAGCAAAGCATACTTTCAGTTGTTTACAGCATGATTATATAATTGTGCATTCATCACCAAAATTGTTTCGACATTTTCATTAACACACACACACAAATAATATGAATAAAAATTAAAGTGAAAAAGAACAATTAAAGTAAAAAAGAACACTGGGTGTCCCTCCATTTTTCTACTCATTCATCCATAAACTAGACAAATGGGAGTGTGGTCCATATGGCTGTCCCAATCACATTGTCACCCCTCATAAGCTACACTTCTATACAATTGTCTTCAAGATTCATGGGTTCTTGGTTGCAGTTTGATAGTTTCAGGTATTTACTGCTAGATATTCCAATGTAAAAGGCCATGTTCTTTTAATCCATTCCTGTTGGGGCAGACCTGTTGGAGGTAAGATCTTTGGGTTAGGGTATTTTGACTGAGAAGTGACCCACCCTTTTCAAGGTGGATCTTAATTCTTTTACAGAAGTTCTTTATGAGAAGATAAAGGACAATAAAAAGTCAAGATGTAAGAGGAAAAGTTCCTGCGGTTGCTAAAATAAGAAGACACTGAAGCCAGAAGATGAAAGCAACAAAACCTAGAAGAGAAGGACCAGCAGACTACAGTCACGTGCCTTCCCATGTGACAGAGGAACCAAATTACCAGCAGCCTTTCTTCAGAGAAGACATCCTCATTTGAATTCCCTAAATTGGACATTTTCATGGCCTTAGAACTGAAAATGTATAGGCTAATGAATCTCTATTTTCAAAGCCAATCCGTTTCTGGTATATTGCTTTCCAGCAGCTTTAGCAGACCAAAACAAGGTTCTTGCAGTGTATTTGTTTATTTTGTCCTTTTAATCTGTGTCCCACTAGCTAACTGTTAATTGTAAAATATTCAACATTTAAAATTATATAAGAGGTTAAAAGAAAAACATAGTAAACACTTGGATCCCTATATCCAAAATCATGAACTTTTAACATTTAGTCATTTTTGCCTTGTACATCTGTTTTCTTTGTTGAATCTCTGTAAGACATGCAAATATCACTCACCCCTAAGTAATTACAGCATGGATGTCCTTCGAATAAAAGCTCCCTTTAGGTAGGACTTTTTCCTGTAGAACTACAATGACATATTCCACTTAGGAAAATTATCAAGTTCCTAAAATCTAATGGAAAGTGTGTTCATATTTTCCTAGTTGTGTTGCAAATGGTCTAAAACTTTTTAATTTTTAATTTTTCTTTTTTCCCCCAGATGCTAAGAACTGTTTATTACAGCAAGAGCAGAAACCAGATTATCAGGATTTGTACCAGTTCCCTGAGTCCAAATTTCTACAGTGCAATTTGACCAAAGCCACAGAACAACTCCCCATAGTTGTTTATAAAACCAGAATCTAATCAAAATTAATGTAAGGTTTTGGTCATCATACCATTGATTTAGTCTACTTAGTATCTTTTTATCTAGAATAGTCCCCACCTTTTGGAGGGGGGTATTCCATTTTGCTAATGCTACCATTATGCAAAACACCAGAAACAGATTGGCTTTTAGAAAGGGGTTTATTTGGTTACAAAGTTACAGTCTTAAAGCCATTACATGTCCAAGGTAAGGCATCAACCATAGGGTACACTCACCAGAAAACCTGTTAGCTGGGAAGGCACATGGCTGGCATCTCCTTGCTCCCAGGTTGGATTTCAAAATGGTGTTCTTCAAAATATCAGCATTAGCTTTCAATGGCTATCTTCAAATGTCTCTCAGCTGCAGCTGCTCTGAGGTCCTTCTGTTTGTGAGCTCTTATAGGGCTCCAGTGAGCTGATCAAGACCCGCTGTGAGTGGATAGGGCCATACCTCCACGGAAACAATCTAATCAAAATTATTACAGAGTCGGGTGTGTCACATCTCCATGGAAATAGCCTAATCCCAATATCCCATGAGATTGGATTAAAAGATCATGGCTTCTTCTTGGGGCACAATATATCCAAACTGGCACACTACCCCGCCCTGAACTCTAGAGAAACATGATCTTTTCATAGACAAATTCATTCATCCCATCACAATAACACAAAAACTTAAATAATTTCAGTAACAATAGGTAAGTACAATATCTCATCAAAATCAGTTACAGGCGTGGTCTGTCCTAAAGTAAAATTCCCCTCCAGCTGTGGACATAGGAAAACTAGAATAAGGAATCTTCTTCCAATATTCAAAGGAGGGAAATAGGATAAACATTCCCATTGCCATAAGGAGAAACAGTAAAGAAACAGGTTAACAGGACCAAAACAGTTCCTAAAACCCAGAGGGCAAACATAATTAGATTTCAAAGTCTGAGAGTCATTTATAGAATGATGTTTAGTCCTTGGAGCTTGAGAGAGTGGAAATCTCACAGTTTCCAAGGGCTTATGCAGTAGCCCTTTTCTCTGCAAATGCTGGGGTGAGTGTTCCAATATATCCACACATTGGGGAGACCACTTTCCTTGGCACCACCCTCCTTAAGCATCAGGTTGCCACCCAGACTCTGCCTTTCCAGGGCAAATGTTCTGCCCTCTCTGAATAGCGGGGTGGTGGCCAGGCTCTCCCCAATCCCCAGAGAATGTGCTCCATCCCCTCTGGAGTCTGGGGTGGCAGCCACTCTTCTGAGCATCAGGGTGGAAGGTCTGTGCTCTGCCTCCTGGGAAACACCCTTTCCACATGAGTGTGCCACTCTGCTCTCCCTGCCTGAGACTTCTTGACTCCAGACCTCAATCTCCACGGTTCTGTCTTTGAAGAAATTTTTCCTTCAGGTTGTTCCTTCTACGTCTCTTCTAGTCCAGGCTGGCAATGGTTTTGTCTCACAGATCTTGCAAAAATCTTATTGGCTTGGCAAGAAGCACACAGGGGTCAAAACCATCAGACAAGAGGAATTTCCACAAATCCTTTCTGGATAATTCCATCTCCAATCCCAGTTTGTAATGAAATGGCAGTTGGGTTCCATGTTTGTATAAATCCTCATTTGGGGCTGTAGTCCCTGGGGTCTCACTTTCTGGAAGCCCAGAATTTTCCAAACTATCATTCTTTTTTTTTTTTTTTCATCTGAGTTAATTTTTCAGCTTATCTCTCTTCTGTTACATTTTACTATAAGCCACAAGAAGAAGCCAGGCTACATACTCCACACATGGTCTGGAGATCTCCTCAGCTAAGTATTCCAGCTCATTGCTTTCAAATTCTGCCTTCCTTCTGACAATTTTGCCAAATTCTCCTTCACTTTACAACAAAGATTGCCTTTCTTCCAATTGGCAATGATACATTCATCGTTTCTGTTTAAGGCATCATAAGGAGTATTTTAGAGCCCATATGTCTACCAAAAATCTCTTCAAAGCAGTCTAGGCCTTTTCCATCAAGCTCCTCACAATTCTTCCAGGGTCTTCCCTTATCCATTAAAAAGCCATGCCAACATGTTTGGTATTTGCAAGCTCAGCAGCACTCCATTTCTCTGGTACCAAAATCTATTCTGGTTTGTTAGTGCTGCTGTTATGCAAAACACCAGAATTGGATTGGCTTTTATTAAATAGGTTTAATTGGTCACAAAGTTATATTCTTAAGGCTAATAAGACTGATGCCAAGGTAAGTCATCAACCTTAGTGTACTTTCACTGGAGAAGGGCCATTGGTATCTGGAAAGCCCCTGTTAGCTGGGAAGGCATGTGTCTGCTTGCCCCAAGGTTGTATTTCAAACTGGTGTCCTCTAAAACATCAGTATTAACTTTCAATGACTGTCTTCATAATGTCTCTCAGCTGAACTGCTCTGAGGTTCTTCTGTTTATGAGCTTTTATAGGGCTCAAGTGAACTAATCAAGACCAACACTGAATGGGTTGCAACTACCACTCCATGGAATAATCTAATCAAAAATATTACCCACGATGGTGTGGGTCACATCTCCATGGAAGCAACCTAATCCCAATATTCCATAAGATTGGATTAAAATATCATGGCTTTTTTTTTTGGAGGACATAATATATCCAAACTGGCAGTCCACATTGTAGATTTAGCTCATTATTCTCAGGTTTTTAAATTACCACGTATATTTGTTTAAACAAAATATCCACTTTTTAGCATAGTTTTCTCAATTTTAGTTTTGGGAAAACTAAGGAATTTCAGGACCAATTATAGGAATGTATTGAAATGCCAAAGGAGAAGAACTTGGAAAACCACTTAGGAATTGAGAGCAAACTTAGAAATTCCAATTCTTTCTGTATTATGAGGTTTAAGTTTATTCATATGACTAAAATCATAAAGAATTTTTCACACTCTTTAATATTAGTTTTCTTTTAGATTCACAAAATTTTGCTCCTTTTAAAAATTTAGACAGTTATACTATAATTTATTCAGGATTAAAAGTAGCTAAAGTGTCAAAATAAAAGATTCTACCTTTTAATAAAAAGTTGGAAGCTATCTGACTAATAATTCATGAAATGAGTTTTTTCTTAAACTTGAATATGCATAAACAGCCTTTCTTACATATTTATAACACTTCTTGGATTCTCTGCCTGTCATATTATATTTTGTGTTAAATGAAGTTGCCAATTCACTGTTTGGTGGAGTTGCTAATGTGAGTATAGTATCTCATTCTCTGCATCTACTTTTTCCTCAGGTCTTAGAATAAAAGGCTTATACAAAGATTGGTGAAAGAACCCATGGAGAATTTAATTCTTCCTTTGGTAGTAATGTTGACATCTGAGCTGCCTCTTCCCAAAGAAGATTCCTTTCTGGTTCCAGGGACTAGGGTCATACTCTCAAGTTGTGTTGAAACCTTTCGGTCTAATATTCTGTGGTGTCTTTTCCTGTAGGCTTCTACTAATTTTTTCTCAATTGCTGAAACCAAATGTCTTAACTTAGATTCTAAGAGACCAAAGAGTTTCTCAGCAAAGAGATCAGGGCTTTATGATACCCTCACTGAGTTCCTTAGAGGCAGTGATACAGTTTATTTGAACACCTTATGTATGCTTGGCTGAACAATAAGTGCTCTCCATATAGTAGGACATACTGCATTTCCCCATCGTACAGATTAGAAAATAGGCTTAGGAAGATTAGGATTTTTAAAAAATTGTGGTATGTTACATAACATACAATTTTAATTTTAAAGTATACAATTAAGTAGCAAGTGGTTTTAACTACTTCTGCAATTTCGTGCTACACTATCTTCCATTACTATAGTTATTTCATTATTCCAAACTCTAAGCAATAACTTTCCATCCCCTCTCTTTGAAACTCTGGGAAACCTCAAATCTACTTTCTGTCTCTGAATTTACTTATCCTTAGTATTTTATAGAATGTAATAACATAATATTTGTCCTTTTGTGTCTGGCTTATTTCATTCTGTATAATGCTTTCAAATTTTCCCTGTGTATCAGAGCATAATTCCTTTTTATGGCTGATTTACAATCCAGTATATGGATATGTCACATTATTTTCCCCCATTCATCTGAAGATGGACAATTGGTTTGTTTCCTCCTTTTGGCAATTGTTAACAATGCTGCATTCAATACTGCCATTGAAGAATGTCTTTGATTCCCTACTTTAAATGTTTAGGTGGATATACCTAGCAGTGGAGTTGCTGGGTCATGGTAATTCTATGTTTGACATTTTGAGGAACTGCCAAACTGTTTTCCACATTGCACCATTTTGCATAATCACCAACAATGTATGAAGGTTCCTGTTTAAAATGTAAAATTATTTTTTTAAATTACATTTAAATTACATTTAAATTTAAATTAAATTTAAATTACATTTAAATTACATTTAAATTACATTTAAATTACATTTAAAATGTAAAAATTATTTAAAATGGAAAATATTTCTCATTTTCCATTTTAAAATAATAGTGATGTTAATGGGTATGAAATTGTATCTCATTCTGGTTTTGATTTGCTTTTTCCTAATGGCTATTTATAGTGAGCATCTTTCCATGTCCTTATTGGTCATTGGCATATCTTTTGGGTAAATATTCATTCAAGTCCCTTGCCATTTTTAAATTGGGTTGTCATTTTGTTATTAAATTGTTGGAGTTATTTAAATATTCTTGATCTTAATCCTGTATCAGCTATGTTATTTACTACTAATCTCAATCTATAGGTTGTCTTCTCTTGCCTAATACTGTACATTCATGCACAAGCTTTTTATTAGGCATGAACCACCAGTTTGTGGCAGTTTTTTTTTTTAAATTCAGTTTTATTGAGATATATTCACATATCATACAATCATCCATGGTGTACAATCAACTGTTCACAGTATCAACATATAGCTGTGCATTCATCACTCCAATATATTTTTTTTTCAGGGTTTAAAGGCTTTTATTTCCTTATGTATCAATCATCTAAAAGTCATTCATAGAAAAATAATGGTTTTTAAGAATATGGTCCTCCGATTCAGCATAATATTTTCTAGATTCATGGGGAACAAAACTTCCTTCATGCAATGTACAATAAAAAGAATTGAAATCTTGTTTGCTGTTTTGGAAAGTTGATCAGTTTCAATGATGAATGATCACTGTCTAATTCCGGAAGGCACATAAGCCTGGTGAGAGAAGCTTATTTGGACTTTTCTTGAGAGATGTTTATTTTCCATCAATGAAAGGATGATCCTTGGTTAAAATGACAAGCACTCACCCAAGCTAATGAAGAGTCTCAACCCCCATTCCTGTATTCCAAGAGAGAGTAAGCAAGAGAGTTCTGTACAAGGTTGTTTCTTTTTCTTATAATCATTCATATATTATAAAATATTTCATGCAGAAAACCAACACCAAATGAATAGTTTTTTTAATGCTCAGCAAAGTACTTGATCACTTTCTCCAACACCTCCTTCCTTAGCAATAAGGTTCACTACTCTTTCATGAAGTGAAAGAAGCAGACTTAAGGAATTCTTCTTCCAAGTACTAGAAGCTTGTCTAAGTAATGTCTGGGGTATTAAAAATCATGCCTGAAAGGGTAAGCATTTTGGCTAGGAAAAAAATTACATGTCTAGGGAATAGGTATCTGTACCTAAAAAGATTCCTTACTTATCCTAGCTAGGAGCTGACTATGTACTTTAAGTGAATCAATTTGTTAATAACAAGAAATGGAAAATTTTTTTCCAAGACAGTTGGGTTACGTTTGAATAGTGAGAAAAAAATTCAGGTAAACCATTGCTCTTACTGTATAATGTGAGGTCCAAATTGTCTCTTTTGTTTATTCAGTTTTTCACTTCTTAATGAAAATAGCATTCATGTGTCCCATTTTTACACATCTACTGAGTGCAAATCCCTCTACTGGAGTTTTATATTATTTTATTTAATACTCTGAACCACTTTAAATGATTTATTTTTCTCAGTTTGCACATAGTAAGCCTGAGGCCCAAACAGGTTAAGTAAACTACCCAAGGTCACACAGCTACTAAGTGGCAGAGAGAGAGCATTGATAGCAAAGATGTCTGGTTTTCAAGTTTTTTTTATTCTATATTCTCAAGTTTTTTTTTATTCTATTGTGTCACACTGAAATTAATTCAATGTCAAGTTAAACAAGTAGCAATAAAGAAGGGTATTTATTTTTATCCTTATATTTGACATAAGGTATTATGTGTCAGGGACTTGGCTAAAAAAATCCTTTTTGTATTATCTTATTTCATCTTCCCAACACCTCAATATTATTACCACATTTCAAGATGCAGAAGCTGAGGCGCAGAGAGTTAGCTCACTTGCCCTAATCTCACATGGCTAGAAAGTGCTGGAGCTGTGATTACACCCACAGTTAAGAGAGTCAGAGCTCACAGGATGTTTGTGAGTAAAGTTCCAATGCCGGCTATGCACACGTGGGAAGGAGGGTCTGAGCAACTGCTTAGGAAGTTTTCTTTTATTTACACGACTAAATGGTAATAGCTATACAGGTAGTTATTTCAATATATGACTACACACTCCCTGTCCAGATAGTAGTATAACCATAGTGTAATCTCTGCTGAAGTCTGGTCACTCCTTTACCATCTATAAAAATCGGAAAGATTCCTTTGGCCTGAAGGCTGCTGTTCTCTTGTTTGAGAGCTACTGTATTGTTTTATTTAAGAAGATACCTTGTACTCATAGGGAAAAAAAAGGGAGGGGAAAGAGATTCTTAATTGATTCTTAACACAGATTTTTTTAGTGTAATAATTCTTAGATATGAAAGGAAGTTGAAAAAGCAAAAATAGATAAAAAATGGATAAACTCCAAAGCTCTGCAGCAGGTGCCGTAGGCAGGGGAGGAAAAGGTGTTGTTTTTTTTTTTTTTAAATCATTCTGAACTATAATGGCATTGATGCTCAACAGTAAGAAGGTGTGAGAGGACACTGTCACCTGCAGGTAAGTGTCTCTCATGGTGCCTGCCATCTCCTTTGAATATAGCTTGGTTTTGAAAGATTCTGTCCAAACAATACAATAAATAGGGAAAATGTTATTTCCTATATTTCATGGTGCCTTTAATTGGAATTGTGTTTCTTAATTGAAAAGGAGCAAGCAAAATAACTCTAGACAACCCCAGTCTAAATATTATGCTCAGAAGTAAAGAGTATTTAATTATCAAAGTACGATGAACTGATTGCTCATTGTCAAAGTGTTCTTGTAAGTTCAAGCCATAAAATAAACAAAAGCAAAACGTCTCAATATATGAAAGTCATAAACAGTCACTGTCCAGAGCTGGATCTGAAGCCTGTATTTCTTCAATTTATTTAAGATAAAACCCCAGATTAGGGTGCCCTAACAACAAAGTCAAAGTTAATTAGTCTTAACTAACAGACAAGTAGTAAACTGCTTGAGGTCACCTCCATCCTCAAGAAAGTGGACATTAGTGAGAGGTTTTAAAACGGTGTCTGTTTTTATAGGCAGTGCAAGGAAAGGCTAAGCCAATAAAACATAGTGGTTCCATTCCATATTTTAATAGTAACCTCCAAAGGACAAAACACTTCCCTGTGATTTGAAGGCAAAGCCTTGTACCAAGTTAAAAATGATAACGCGAGTAAAGAAAATTACTGCCATTTTACTTTGATCCTGAGCACTAATGTAACAAGTGAATAGCAAGCAAACATACCAATCATGGATTCTTTTGGGCAGGACCATTCACGCCTTGAGACTCCCTCAGTTTACCCAGCTGATAAATCATAATAGACTCGCTTGGGTCTGTGTTTGGGAGGTACAAAGAAACACAAATTTAAGAATCTCAGGATGCTGTTAGGAAATGTTAGTCCTGAGCAGCTGTAGTCAATTATGAGTTCATATTCTCTCCAGTCGTCTTTGGTTGCATGCCAGTGCTACGTGGGGCATTGAGGTTTACGGCTCTAAAATAGCCTTGTCATTTGTGAAGCCTAACAGAGCAGAGGGGTTTGATAAATGGTTTTTTTTTTAAAAGTTCCTTAGAAAGCTGCATCAGTCACATTAGTTTTCTGTTGTTTGTTTTCAAAATCCCAGTAGTCCTCAAGCATCTAGTGGTTAAATATTGATGGCCCCAAATTCATCACTGTTGCCATGACTTGAGGTGGTGTGTCCACGTCCACATGGATGGAATGAATGGCCCTCAGAGCTGTCCTTACAGTCCATCTTAACATGTTAACAACCCAGTGCAGACCATTGCAAATGCAGTTTGTTGGTGGCAATCCATACAAATCACTGCAACCACCAAAATGGATCAAGCATGCCCTGATTCACATAAGAGGCCTTCACTGGAGGATGGCAAATAGTGTCCGGAAAACCTCTGTTAGCTGGGAAGGCACATGGCTGGCGTCTGCTCCAAAGTTCTGGTTTCAAAATGGCTTCTCCCAGGATATTCCTCTCTAGCAAGCTTGCTCCTCTTCAAAAGGTCACTCACAGCTGCATTCCTTCCAATATATTTTTTGAACATTTTCTTTATATCATAAAAAGTAAAAATAAGAATAAAAAATAAAAATTAAAAAGAACATCCAAATCAATGCCCCCTAACTATTTTTCATTTAGTTTTTATCCCCAGGTTTCTACTCATCCATCCATACACTGGATAAAGGGACAATGATCCACCAGACTTTCATAATCACACTATCACCCCTTGTAATCTATATTGTTATACAATCACCTTCAAGAGTCAAGGTCACTGGGTTGCAGTCCAACAGTTTCAGGTATTTACTTCTAGTTTTTCAATACATTAAGACCTAAAAGTGTCCTCTATATAGTGCTTAAGAGTGCCCACCAGTGTGATCTCCTGACCCCATTTGGAATATCTCAGCCACTGAAACTTTATTTTGTTTCATTTCACATCCCCCTGTTGAATCAAGAAGGTTTTCTCAATCCCATGATGTTGGGTCCAGATTCATCCCTGAGAGTCGTATCTTTCATTGCCAGGGAGATTTACACCCCTGGGAGTCAGTTCCCATGTAGGGGGGAGGGAGGGCAGTGAGCTCACTTGCCAAGTCAGGTTGGCTAGAGAGAGAGGGCCACATATGGGCAACAAATAGGAACTCAGGAGGAGACTCTTAGGTACAAGTATAAGCATGTTTAGCCTCTCCTTATCAATAACAAGCTCCATAAGGGCAATCTCCAAGATAGAGAGCTCAGTATGCCAAACTTCCTGTCTTCAATGTTTGTGAGAACTTCTCAGCAACAATCCAGTGAGGAGGCCCAACATTTTTACATTTTTCCTTTGGCTTCTTTGTGAGGGGGTGGCGTTTATATTTTTATTTTCTGCCAAATTACTTTGTGATGTGTTGCTATTTCATAGTAGTCTGTACAAACCTACTAAGTCTCACTTCCTATTCAAAGTTCCATGTAGGTAAGATATTTGAACAAACTTTGAGTTAAATTGTTTAGGATATGTTGATCCTGTACCAAATAAACATGTCTTCCCTTGGTTTCACATGGGAGCTGGAGTTTAAAAACTCAATCAATATCATCCTTTACCCTTTAGCCCAATCTGTCCTAGGTTAACTAGATCAGCTTCACTCATATCTCTAATTGAAGTCTGGACTCTTTTTCAACTTATCATTGCTGGATGTGCTAATGCTGACATTCATATCAGCAAGCTCTGGCTTTGAGTTTTAGGTGTCTCACAGACACCCAGATTTCCTGAGATTGATCAGGTTATACACAAAGGGATCAGCATCTCAGAATCTGGAGATAGCTATTACAATTCAGGAATAAATGATACACAAATTTTTAATTTCAATAAAGTCAATTCATTTTTTCTTTTTTGCTTTTGCTTTATTGGTAATAACTAAAGAAATCATTGTTGAATTGAAGGTCATGAAGATTTTCTCCTACATTTTGTATTAAGACTTTCATGATTCAGCTCTTATGTTTAGGTTTCTGACATAGTTTAAATTTTAATTTTTGTATATTGTGTCAGGTAGGTGTCTCCTGTCATCCATTTACAGGTAGGTATCCAGTACTTCAGCACTATTTGTGGAAGAGACTGTTCTTTCCACACTGAGTAGACTTGGCACCTTGTCAAAATCCTACTGTCCATATATGCATGGGTTTATTTCTGAGCTCTCAATTCTATTACACTTGTAAATATATTTGTCTTTGTGCCAATGACACATTGTTTTGGTTCTTTACCTTTGGAATAATTTTTGAAATTTGGAAGAGTGATTCCACCAACTCTTTCATTTTCAAGATTGTATATTTGGGTCCCTTTGCTATTCCATTTGAATTTGATAATTGCTTTTTCATTTCTGCAGAGAGGAAGATTATTTATAGCAGAAAAAGTGACATTGTCCAAACTGGTTCTCAAGTATATTTAGTTCTTGGTCTAGGTGCTTCCTATTGTAGCTTGTAGAGTGGGGAGAGGATTCTAAGATACAGGAAGCATGCAGTTAACCTGTGGTTCAGGCTGCATTCTTAAAAATTTATTATAGAGTTGTGAAAATGTGTTTGTATGAACAAAATTCATAAGAAAGTTAATGGCTTTAGAAAAGTATAAGGTGTAGTAAAATTTTAAGATCTAAAAATACAACTGAAATTTTCATGTATAATCAAAGACATCTGAAAAGAAATGAATCTTTTCTTTTGAGATACTTTTATTTTATTTTATTTTTTAAATTTAGTTTTATTGACATATATTCACATACCATGCAATCACTCATGGTGTACAATCAACTGTTAACAATACCTTTGTACCCTATGTTTCATTTTATTTTTAGTGAATTTCCTGTTTTAAAAATACACTGCAATTTTATTTTTTTACTTTTTCAAATGTCTATTGCACTTGTTTTAACTAGATATGATAATTTTTGCATCCAATGGTAGAGAAAATGCTAATAGTTATCATTCCAAATTTTAGTGATGTGGAGATATATTTAAATTTTGACTTCTTTGGTTTCATTACTTTATAAGAAACACTTTATTAAGT
The DNA here is from genome assembly GCF_015220235.1 of Choloepus didactylus. Classification (NCBI taxonomy): domain Eukaryota; kingdom Metazoa; phylum Chordata; class Mammalia; order Pilosa; family Megalonychidae; genus Choloepus; species Choloepus didactylus. The sequence continues at coordinate 42,629,926 of NC_051335.1, read as the reverse complement.
AAATGTGCATTATGCAAAAATGTAATTAAAACTCAAGGTGTTTTGGAGAGAAAAGATCATTACAGCACCATTTTTGTTCTTTAAAATACTATATGATTTGTACTTTAATATAGTGACAATTTAAAAATTTTGTACTCATGACACTTCAGTGTCATGGATAAAAATGACATTCCCAAGATTACTTTTAGATATTGTATTATTACATAAAGTATCTGCTAAAATCATAATCATAAATTTCTGCTTTCAAGGGGAAAGAAAAACTTGTAAATCCTATGTAGATTTTTTAAAAGGCATATTAGATATACTGTATATTCAGGATTTTATAGTTAATTTTTCATTGGTTACTTTAAGGGACCAGATTATATAAATATATTCTCTTTGAAGTCAAGCCATCATGCTTGTTCTAAAAAATAACTAAAACTATTTTGTTTTCTAAACTAGCTAGCGATATTCAAACCATCTATTGTTATTTCCCTAATATTGCATGCACTTCAATAGGCCAGAATTAAAAAAGAAAAAGAAAAAAGGGAAAGGCCAAAGAAAAAAAGTTTTTATATAAATGAAAAAGCAAAACTAAAGTTTTAGAGAGAAAAGAGCACAATATGTTGCCTTTTTGTATATGGAATTTCTGTAATAGAATATCTACTCTCTTTTACTGATGATATATTTGGATTTAACAAATCATGGTATGTCTGCATTTTGTAAAAATTTATTTTAAGAATATTTACAAATTTGAAATAATTTTGATAATTTGCTGAAAAAAGTTTTTTGTTTTCTGGAAAATCAGTCACAGAGGCAGAGTAAATATTTCTTCAGAAAAGCTTTCTGATGCTTTAAAACATGTCTTTTATTTAAGAGATAGATTTGGGAGCTTTAAATGGGGATTTTTAAAAGTGGAAAAATTGTTCTAGATTTACTTGGAAACTACAAGAATTCAAAGATTACAGATTTAAGTATTAAGAGTATCCATTGTAATAATGTAGTAACTCTGAATTGGTCTTCACAAAATATTGATATTCTCCCTTATATTCTTTCTTTTTGCATAGTTAATCCATATGGTCAATAACTATGACATATAAGAAAATATATTGTTCTTATTTTAATACCATGCTTGGGTGGTGTGATAGTCTTAATAAATAGCATAATGCTATACATTTAATTTTTTTCAATTAACTGACAGTTCAATTTTCCTTTAGGTAAAAGTGCAGAGATTAGGACATTTACTGTTGGGAGATAGGACAGTAGGTTAACTATAATTTCTCAGTTAAAGTAATTTCTTTTTCTTTATCAGTTTTCTTTTTGAGTATTCCCCTGCCAGTGAAGGATACAGTGACAACTGTCATGTTGAGAGGAACAAGGAAGCAGGTGGGTACCAGCTGAGGCTGGAAATTGGCTTCTACTCCCACTTTTGAAAATGTTCCACTACACTATCTTTTATGAGTTTTATAGTTTTATTTCTTATAATTAAGTTCTTTGAGTTAATTTTTGTATATGGTGTGAGGTAGGGGTCCACCTTCAATCTTTTGCTACAAGGACATCCAGATTTTCCAGCACCATCATACATTTGTGCATTCAACACCAGAACCAATTTTTGAATATTTTCCTTACTCCACAATAAAGTAAAAGCAAAAAAGAACACATAGTCTTTCCATCCCCTCCATCCCACACTATTCTTCTAATTTTTGTCTCCATTTTTTCATTTGTCAGTCTATAAACTGGATAAAGAGAGTATGAGTCACAAGATTTTCTCAGTAACACAGTCACACTATGCAATCTACATAGTTATACAATCATCTTCAAGAATCAAGGTCACTGGATTGCAGTTTGACAGCTTCAGGTATTTCCCTCAAGCCATTCCTACACAGTAAATGCTAAAAGACGATATCTATATAGTGCATAAGAATACTCTCCAGAGTGACCTCTTGACTCCATTTGAAATCTCTCAGCCACTGGGCCCTTATTTTGTTTCATCTCTCTTCACCCTTTTGGTCAAGAAGATCCTTTCAATCCACAGTGCTGGGTCCAAGCTCATCCCCAGGAATCATCTCCTGCATTGCCAGGGGAATTTACAAACCTGGGTATCATGTCCCATATAGGGGGGAGGGTAGTGGTTTCAACTGCCAAGTGGACTTAGAGGGAGAGGGGTCTACATCTGAGCAACAAAGAGGCTGTCAGTGGGAGACTCTATAAGTGGGTTTAACCTCTCCCTAGCAGCAACTAGCCTCACAAGGGAAAGCCGCCAGATTGAGGGCTTGGCCCACTAAATTTGCAGTCCTCAATGTTTGCAGGAAAATCAGCAATAACCCAGGTGGGGAAGTCCAACATTTCCATATTTCTTCCCAGTTTCTCAGGGCCCCACAAATACATTTATGCTTTTTGCCCATATTACTGGGATATTTTGTTTTTTCACCCCAGCCTGTACAAACTCACCAAATCTCACTTCCCATTCACTGCTCCCTGCACCTATGGTGTTCACACTGATGGTACAAGTTAAATTATCCACTGTGCTACAGAAAATATAGATCCTGCACCAGATAAATATTTCCTTCCTTGGTCTGACACATACGCTTTAGTTTTAAAACCCAGTCAGTATAGTCCTAACAGATCCTCTTCTTTCATGTCTCTGAATTATTTTTACCTCTTTTAACTGTTTCATTTCTTTTAACTGTTTTCATACATTCATAGCTGCCAAGTTCTAGCTCTGAGTCTCATGTGTCATACAGATACCCAAAATTTCAGAGACTGACCAGGTTATACAAAAGAAGCTCAGCATCTTAGGATTTAGAGATAACCATTACAACTCAGGAATAGATGTGACTACTATAAGAGCTTACAGTCTAGGGACCATTAAAATAAGCATTCCCCTGATAAGCTGTGCCCTAAGATTAAGTTATCAGAGTTTACACATTATAGTTAGTCCATATTAATAAGGCATTATAAAGTTTGTCCTCTCATTTCTGGAATGCTTCACTCAAAATGCTATTTTCAAGATCAATTCACCTAGTTGTGTGTCTCACAGCTTCATTTCTTGTAGCTGCTTAATATTTCTATTTTATGTATATACTACAGTTCACCACTCTGTCCATCAGTCAGGGTACTCTATGGTTACCTTTGTCTTTTTGCAAATAGTGAATACTGCCACCATATATGCTGGTGCATAAATATCCATTTGTGTCCATGCTATCCTATCTTCCAAGTATATACCCCATACTGGGGTTGCAGGACTTTGAAACCCCACATACCTAGCTACTTGTGGGACACCATACTGTCCTCTGGATAGTATACACCATTTTACTTTTCAATCTACAGTGGATACCTATATCTCTCTCTCTCCAAGTTCTCTCCATCACTTGTGTCACTCTGTTTACTTTTCCCCCTGAAATTTTATAGGGATATATTCAAATAACATGCAGTCATACACAGTATACAACCCATTGTTTACAGTACCATCAAGCTGTTGCAAATTCATCACCACAATTAGCACTTACACATGTTCATTACTAAAAAAGAATTGAAACAAAAGAATAATAGAAAGGATAAAAGGAAAAGTAAGAATAAAATAAAATACAGCAATATGGTCAGTCAACAGCACCACTATCAAGAATCTTATACCCCACCTGTACACCCCTCACTCCCAGACATTCAGCTTTGGCATATTGCACCTGTCACATTTAATAGAAGCATCCTACAATGTTATTGTTAACCTCAGACTCCAGTTGAATTGGCTATATTCTTTCCCACAATACCCTCCTCTTTTCTACATCCTACAAGGCTATCATTCATCTCTTCTCCCCCATACAAAAATATTTTTATATTTGTGCAGTCACCATCACTGACTATTCTAGGTCTCACCAAAATACACAATCCCAGTCTCTATTGTATACCCTTCCCTCCTGTATCACACATGCCCCCAGTCTTCCTCCCTCAATCCTTCTCACAGACATCATATTTCCCTGCAACTACAATATTGTAGTACCATTACACAGTATTATGCTATTTCTGGATCTATACAATCAATCCTGCCGAACATTTCTGTAGTCCTTCATCATCAAATGCCTTGTCTCTACCCTGTTTCTGTTTCCTGCTAGCCTGTGTTATCAGCTTTTAACTCTCAGTTTGCTCATTAGTGTTATTTCATATTAGTGAGATAATACAATATTTGTCTTTTTGTTTCTGGCTGTTTGATCAACATAATGTTTTCAGGGTTCATCCATATGATTATATGTTCCATGACTTTGTTCTGTCTTACAGCTGTGTAATATTCCATTGTGTGTATATACCACATTTGTTTATCTTCTCTTCTGTTGATGGTCATCTGAGCTGTTTCAATCACTTAGCAATTGTGAATAATGCTGCTATAAACATTGGTTTACAAGTGTCTCTTTGTCTTTCATATCAGTTCTTCTGGGTATTTACCTACTAATGGAATTGCTGGATCATATGGTAATTCTATACTTAGCTTCCTGAGGAACTGCCTTCAAGAGAAGCTGCAGCATCTGCATTGCCATGAGCAGTGAATAAGTGCCTCTTTCTCCACATCCTCTCCAGCACTTGTAATTTTCTATTTTTTGGATAATGGCCATTCTGGGAGGTGTGAGATGATATCTCATTGTGGTTTTGATTTGCATTTCCCTGATAGCCAGGAAAATTGTCCATTGATTTTATTGATTTTCTGAAAGAACCGAATTCTGGTTTTGTTGACTCTCTCTACTGTTTTCCTGTTCTGAATTTCATTAATTTCTGCTTTAACCTTTGTTATTGTTTCCTGCTGTTTGCTTTGGGGTTACTTGCTGTTCTTTTTTTTTTTTTTTTTTTTCCTTCAGATGAGCATTTAATCCCTCAATTTTTCTCTTTATTCTCTTTTAATATAGGCATCTTAGGGCAATAAAATTTCTCTCAGCACTACCTTTGCTGCATCCCATATGTTTTGATATGTTGTGTTTTCATTTTCATTTGCCTCAAGGTATTTAGTAATTTCTCTGGTAATTTCTTCCTTTACTCATGGGTTGTCTAGAAGTGTGTTATTTAGCATCCATGATTGGTTAATTTCCCAACCTTCTGCCTGTTATTGATTCTCACCTTCTTTCCATTATGATCTGGAAGCTATTCTGTATAATATCGGTTCTTTTAAATTTGTTGAGAATTGCTTTATGACTCATTGCTTTATGGTCTATCCTAGAGACTGAACGCACTATGAGCACTTGAGAAAAATGTGTATCTTGCTCTTGTGGGGTGTAGTGTTCTATAAATGTCTGTCAATTACACATCATTTATTATACATTTCAATATCTCTGTTTCCTTATTAATCCTCTGTCTATATATTCTATCCATTAGTGAGAGCCACATATTGAAGTCTTCAAATACTATTATAGAAGTATCTACTTCTTCCTTCAATGTTGACAATGTTTGCCACATGTATTCCAGGGCATTCTGACTCAGTGCATAAATATTAAGGATTTTTGTGTTTTCTTGATGAATTGTCCCTTTTATTAATATATTGTGTCATTCTTTGTCTCTATTAATTGATTTATATTAGAAGCCTAATTTATCTGATATTAATATAGGTACTCCTGCTTTTGTCTGGTTGTTGTGGGATATATCTTTTGCCAACCTTTCACTTTTAGCCTATTTTTGTCCTTGTGTCTGAAGTGAGTTTCTTGTAGATAGCATAAAGGTGGGTCTTGTTTTTTAATCCATTCGGCCAGTCTAAGTCTTTTTATTGGGAAATTTAATCCATTGACATTTAATTATTATTATTGTATTGCAGTACATAATTCTGCCATTTTGTTTTTTGGATTTTATATATCTTAATTTTTTTTCTCCCCTCCTTTTACCCTTCTGATATTCTTAATTTCCACATTCTTTTCCACACCTTTCTCTCCTGTCTTTTTCTGGTAGCCTTTAGCATTCCTTTAGTATTACTTGACGCACTGGTCACTTATTTGCATACTCTCTCAATGTCTATCTAAAATTATTTTGATCTCTCCCTCATTTCTGAGAGATAGTTTTTCCAGGTATAGAATTCTTTGCAATTTTTCTCTTACAGTATCTGTGCCAGTTTGGATGTAATATGTCCCCCAAAACACCATATTCTTTGATGCAATTTTGTGGGGGCTGACTGATTAGTGTTGATTAGTTTGGAACCCATTGATTGTTTCCATGGAGATGTGACTAAATCAACTGTTAGTGAAACATTTGATTGGATAATTTCCATGGAGGTGTTACCCAAAACATTCAGGGTGGGTGTTAATTGGATCACTGGAGTTGTATAAAGGAATTCACAGACAGAAGGGCCTCAGAGCAGCTGAGTGATATTTTGGAGAGAAACTAAGAGTGATCTTTTGAAAAGCAGCTGCAGCTAAGAGAGGACAAATGCCTCAAGGGCAACACTTTGGAGAATGCCATTTTGAAACAGAACCTGGGATCAAGGAGCCACCAGCCACAAGCCTTCCCAGCTAACTGAGGTTTTCTGTACACAAATGCCTTTCTCCAGTGAAGGTACCCTTCACTGATGCCTTACCTTGGACACTTTATGGCCTTAAACTGCAAGTTTGTAACCAAATAAAGCCCCTTTATAAAAGCTAATCCATTTCTGGTGTTTTGTAAAATGGCAGCACTAGCAAAGCAGAATAGCTTAAAAATATATCACTGCCCTCTTGCCTCCATGGTCTCTGTGGAGAAATCTGGGTACATAGTTGTATCAGCTTCCCTTGTATGTGATGGAATGATTTTCCCTTGCTGCTTTCAGAGCTTGCTCTTTGTCTTTGACATTGGACATTATGATCAGTAAGTGTCTTGGAGTAGGCCTATTGGGATCTATTCTGTTTCAGGTATGCTGCACATTCCTGAACCTATAATTTTATGTCTTTCTTAAGAGATAGGCAATTTTCAGTGATTATTTCTCCTATTATTTTTTCTGCTCCTTTTACTCTTCTCCTTCTGGGGCACCTATAACATGTGTATTCATGTGCTTCATGTTGGCATTCAGTTCCCTAAGACCTTGCTCATATTTTTCCATTCTTTTCTGATCTGTTCCTTTAAGTAGGCTTTCAGTTGTTTTGTCTTATGGTTCACTTATCCTTTCTTCTGCCTCTTCAAATATGATGTTGTAAGTATCCGTTGTTTTTTTCATGTCTTCTATTGAGCCTTTCATTCCCATAAGTTCTGCCATTTGCTTTTTCATACTTTGGAGTTGCTCCTTATGTTTGCCCAAGTGTCTTCTTTATATCTTTCATCTCTTTTGCCATATCTTCTCCTAGCTCATTGAATTGATACTTGACATGTTTTTTTAATGATTTAGGAGATCTCTTTGGTTGTTAATTAGTTACTTCAATTTCTGTATCTCACTTGAAGTGTTACTTTGTTCCATTGGCTTGTCCATATTTTAATGTTTTTGGTGGTTTTTATCTGTCTAGGCATCTGGTTTTCTTTCTTAATTTATTCTGCCTACAGTTTTCTTGTTGGTTGACTTTGTTCTCTGTTGTTTGGCATTCAGTTCCTAGACTTCTACTGTAACTTCTGTTTAGCTGATTAATTTTTAACCTCTCATTTTTTGGGGTCTTGCTCTACCTCTATGTAATCTTTATGTGGGAGAGTCTCCTCAGATATGATTAACCCTAATAAGACTTTCCCGGTAGACACATGTTCAAATCTCAAGAGAAGGGTATGGAATTTCCCTTAGAATGAGAAATCTGTAGGTTAGACCCTCCTGTGAAGACTCTAGAATCTGCACTTTTCCTATCTTGTCCAGCAGGTGGTGCTTGTCAACCTGCAGCTCCTCACCAATGTAAAAAATGTCACAGGTGATTTTAATTCTCTTCAGAACTTGTCTCTGTCAGGGGCATGGCTGACTCAAGCTGGTTTCTGTTTTCCAGCACCTGGACACTGTTTTCTCTGAAAGAGGGCTGCCCACAAGAGCTGGGCTCTGTCATCGCCTATTCTTGGGGGGAAGTTATGTCCTTTAGGGTATTGTTCCCCTACTAGACTCATTGTTTTGTCTCTCAGAGATATCTCAGTGCCACTCTTGCTTGGATCCAGCAACCAACTGCAAATCTTTGAGGCTTTCTGTAATGGGCTACTTCCAATTGTTATTTAAAAAAAGACCAGCAACAAAGAAACAAACAAAAAGAAATGCCTTTTCTCAGTCCCATAGTTTTGTCAATCCCAGTATAAACAATTCAAAGATAGGCCCTTCAGGCTATTATCTCTTCCTACTGAATAGTTACACTGAAACAACATTAATTCTGTCCTTTCAGTGGGGCCAGGTTGACACAGGAGCTCTGATGGTTATTGAAATGCAGAAAGATAAGGAGCCTATCTTTACAGATTCTGTATATAGGAGAGCAAGAGAACAGGAAAAAAACAGTCACAAAAACTGACTTTTCACAGCAGTGCTCTGGCTTCCTAGATTTGCATATGTTCTCCTTTCTGTTTGAACACAGGCTTTTTCCATATTCTGAACAGCCCAAACTCCAAAAGTCTCCATTTTTTTCATTTCATTTTGTTTTTTGTATGATTTGGTTTTTGCTTTTTCTAGTGCTGTATCTTCTCCAAATGGCTGATTGCTCCCATATTCTCTCATGTCTGGTCTCAGTTTATCTGTGGTTGGAGAGTTTATTCAGCAGTCTGAGCTTTTTAATCAATTCTGCACCTGTGGACAGAATGAGATTTCCTCCCTGTTCCCAGCACCAACTTCTTCCTCCTCCCTTGGGAAACCAGCTAATAGACAGTCTGCTGTGCCTAATGGGGAGGGTTACCACCCCCCTGGCCAGCGAGACTTACAGGTTTCACTGCAATCTCAGCTGCTCCACCCATTCCAGGCTATTTTTTGGTGCATGACTGATCACAGATTTCCATGAAATGGCTGTTCATGACAGTTTCTGGCTACTCTAATAGCTGTCACAGAGGAGTAACTAAAATCCACACATCACCATTCTGGTATCTTGTCCCTCCTTTCTTCAAAAAGAATTTGATAATTGGTTTTACCATTTCTTTTAAGAAGTCTTGCAATTTTGGCTGGAATTGCATTAAATCTCTATATCACTTTGGTTAGGATTGACATCATAATATTTGGTACCAGTTCATGAACGTGGAATGTCCTTCTCTTTATTCTGATCACCTTTCATTTTTGTTCACAATATTTTGTAGATTTCTATATAAGAGGGCTTACTTCGTTGTTTAAATTTATTCCTATATATTTAATTATTGTGGTTGCTATTGTAAATGGGATTTATTTTTATTGCTTTCCCCTTTGATTGTTCCTTACTTAAAGTATGAAAATACCACTGATTTTTGCATGTTGACCTTGTATGCCACTGCTTTGCTCAACATGTTTATTAGCTCTAGTAGCTTTCTTGTGGATTTTTCAGATTTTTCTATGTATAGAATCATATCATTGGCAACTGGGAAGAGTTTTTCTTCTTGCTTTCTAACTGGATGCCATGTATATATATATATTTTTGCCTAAGTGTTTTAGCTAGAACTTCCACCATAATGTTAAATTATTATGGTGGCAGGTTCCAGAAGATGGCAGATTAGGAGAGACAGGGCAAAAAACATCTCCATGAAAAATACTAGATAAAAGATAGAAAGTGATCCAGAGCACCAGTTCCAGTGAGGCACCAACTGGACAAGGTCTGTTAGATATGTGGGGACTGTGAACTTCATGAAACCAGGAGTCTGTGTTATGAAATGACTGAGAGAGCCTGATGGAGAAGCAGCAGCCATGCTGTGCTCTGGGGAAACTGGGGGTTGGTGTTGGGAGTCAGACTAGTTTTAAAAACCCAAAAACAGCTGCAGATCCAGGAGCAAGAGCCACAGAGTGAAGCACAGTGGGAGCTATTTCCTCTCAACCCATGGGCATGTCTCAATATTTGAGACAATTAATTGTCTCAGAGATAGAAAGGCAGAGGTCAGCAAAAAAAAAAAAAAAAAAATGAAAATAACCATGTCCCATACAGCTGTCTTCCTCATGGGCTGGAAATACTCCTGCCCAGTGCCCAGCACCACAGCCTAGAGCTGTGCTGCATAACCCAGCATGGTGGGAACCATGTTGAGCAACACACACATATCCCAGTAGCTGGTCTGGATGATAGACTTTTGCACACCTGCAGCTAATTGGCTCAGAGCTAGGAAGGTGGAGGTCAGGGGAAAAGGGAAAAGTAACCATGCCCCATACAGCCATCTTCTTGGCTGGCTGGGAACACCCCTGTCCATCACCTGGTACCATGGCCCAGAACTGTGTCATAAAATCCAGCATGGCAGGAAGTGTTTCCAGCAGCACATGCACACACCCCAATAGCTGGTGTGGAGTATAGCCTTTTCACACCTGAAGATAATTGTCCTAGAGATAGGAAGGCAGAGGTAGGTGAAAAGGGGGAAAGTAACATGCCCCATACAGCCATCTTTTCAGTGGGCTGGGAAAGCCCCTACATGGCACCATGGCCCAGAACTTCCCTTGGGGAATGGTGCTCACTTGTGACATAGCAGTCTTCCCTCACTGCTATGGAGGGCACAGCTTGGAAGAGGGACCCACTGGCAAGTCCCAGAGCCATACACCAATACCAAAGACTTGTGGGTAAGTGACAGAAACAAACCATAGCAAGACTGAACTGAAGGTTTAGACTCCTGCAACAGCTTTAAATCTCTAGAACACCTGGGAGATTTGATTATTAAAGCCAACCTCCCCTGATAACCACTCAGACACACCCCCTGCATTCAGAACAGGTGACACCAACAACACACAGACACTTGGTACACCAATTGGACCCCCACAAGATTCAGAACCCCACTCACCACAAAGAAAATGTTGGGGAGAACTGGCTTGAGGAGAATAGGTGGCTTGTGGATTCCAGCTGTTGATTAGTTAGAGTAAGTGTACTCCACTAAGCTGTAAATCTGACAAATTAGTGATAATGTTTCTAAGCTAAATATCCTAAGAGAACCCTATCAAGTTAAGCAAATTGCAAGAGGCCAAATAAAACAGAAAATTTTAAAGCATATGAGAAACCAGATGATATGGATAACCCAAACCCAAACACCCATATCCAAAGATCAGAGGAGACACAGTACTTGGGGCAATTAATCAAAGAACTAAAGACAAACAATGGGATCATTGCACAGCATATAAGTTACATGAAGAAGACCCTAGAAGAGCATAAAGAAGAAATTGCAAGAGTAATTAAAAAGTGGATGATATTATGGAAATAAAAGAAACTGTTTAGCAAATTAAAAAGATTCTGCATACTCACAGTACTAGGTTAAAGGAAGCTGAACAGTGAACCAGTGACCTCAAAGAAGACAGAACAGAAAGTGAAAGAACAAAATAAAGAATCAAAACAGACCATAGGTATATTATGGGCAATACAAAGGATCCAAATATAAGAGTTATTGGTGTTCCAGAAAGGGAAGAGAAAGGTAAAGGTCTAGGAAGAGTTTTCAAAGATAGCATTGGGGAAAACTGCCCAAACCTCATAAACAAGATAAATACACAAATCATCAGTGCCAGTGAACTCCAAGCAGAATAAATCCAAATACACCCATTCTGAGACACATTCTGATCAGATTTTCAAAAGCTGAAGAGAAGGAGCAAGTTCTGAAAGAAGCAAGAGATAAGCAATTCAACACTTAAAAAGGAAAGAGCATAAGACTAAATAGTGTCTACTCAGTGGTCACCATGGAGGAGAGAAGGCAGTGGCATGATGTATTTAAAATTCTGAAAGAGACAAACTGTCAACCAAGAACAATTTATCCAGCAAATTTGAGGGAAAGCTTCACAGACAAACAAATGCTGAGAGAATTTGCTAACAAGAGACCTGCCCTACTCGAGATATGAAAGTCAAACCTACAGAGAGAAAAAGAAAAGAGAGATATGGATAAAGTTTCAGTACTAAAGAGATTCAGTGTGGATATGTTATTGTACAGTAAGAGAGAGAGGGAAACTATATCTGACAAACATAAATCAAAGGATAGGATGTCTGATACAAGAAATGCCTTCACAGTAATAATGTTGAAAGTAAATGGATTTAACTTCCCAATTGAAAGATATAGATAGGTAGAATGGATAAAAAAATATGAACCATCAGTATGTTGCATATAAGAGACTCATCTTAGACACAGGGACAAAAGATATTGAAAGTGAAAGGATGGAAAACAAATTCATGCAAGCTACAGCCAAAAGAAAGCATGAGTAGCAATGCTAATCTCAAATAAAATAGACTTTAAATGCAAGGATGTTATGAGAGACAAAGAAGACCACTACATACTAATTAAAAGGGACAACTCACCAAGAAGAAGTAACAATCATAAATGTTTATGCACCCATTCAATGTGCCACAAAATACATGAGACGAACATTGGCAAAACTAAAGGAAGTAATAAATGTGGGAGACTTCAATACATCATTCACTCCTATAGATAGATCAACCAGAGAGAAGACCAATAAGGAAACTAAAAACCTAAATAATCTGATAAATGAATTTGAATTAACAGACATATACACAACATTACATCCCAAATCACCAGAATACACATTCTTCTCTAGTGCTTATGGAACATTCTCTAGAATAGATCATATGCTAAGACATAAAACAAGCCTCAATAAATTTAAAAAATTGAAATTATTGGAAGCACATTCTCTCATCACAGTGGAATACAATTAGAAGTCAATAACCATCAGAGACTTAGAAAATTCACAAATACCTGGAGGTTAAACAACACACTCCTAAACAGTTAGTGGGTAAAGAAGAAATAACAAGATGAATTGCTAAATAGATAGAGATGAAGAAAATGAGAACACAAACTATCAAAATCTATGGGATGCAGCAAAAGTGGTACTGAGGGGGAAATTTATTGCACTAAATGCATACATTAAAAAGGAAGAAAGAGCTAAAATCAAACAACTAAATGGAGCAACTGAATATGTTAGAAAATGAAGAGCAAACTAATCCTAAACCAAATAGAAGAAAGGAAATAACAAAAATCAAAGCAGAAATAAATGACATAGAGAACAAAAAAAATATAGAATAAATAACACTAAAATTTGATTCTTTGAGATCAATAAGATTGACAAGCCCCTAGATATACTGACAAAATCAAAAAAAGAGAAGACCCAAATAAACAAAATAATGAATGAGAGGTGACAATACTGCAGATCCCAAAGAAATTAAAAAAACATTTAAGACAATACTATGAACAACTGTAGGCTGACAAACTAGATAATGTTGAGGAAACATATGAACAACCTTGACTGACAGAGAAGAAAGAGAGGACCTCAACCAACCAATCACAAACAAAGAGATCCAAACAGTCATCAAAAAGCTTCCCACAAATAAATGCCCAGGACTAGAAGTCTTCACAGGGGTACTCTAGCAAACATTCCAAAAGGAATTGACTTCAATATTACTTAAACTGTTTCAAAACATTGAAGAAAATGGAAAACTACTTAACAAATTTTATGAAACTAACATCACTCTAGTATAAAAACTAGGCAAAGATGCTACAAGAAAGGAAAACTCCTTAATGAATATAGATGTTAAAATTCTCAACAAAATACTTGCAAATCAAATCCAAAGACACATTAAAACATTATACACCATGATGAAGTGGGGTTCATTCCAGGCATGGAAGGATGGTTCAACATTTGAAAATCAATCAATGTATTACAACATATTAACAAATCAAAAGAGAAAAATCAAATGATCTTCTGAATAGATGCTGAAAAAGCATTCAACAAAATCCAGCATAATTTTTTGCTAAAAACTCTTCAAAAGGTAGGAATTGAATTAAAGTTTTGCAATGTAATAAAGGGCATATATGGAAAACCCACAGCCAGCATAGTACTCAATGACAAGAGATTGAAAGTCTTCCCTCTAACAACAGGAATGAGACAAGGATACCCACTGTCACCACTGTTATTCAACATTGTGCTAGAAGTGCTAACCTGGACAATCCAGCAATTCAAATAAATAAAAGGCATCCAAATTGGAAAGGAAGAAGTAAAACTATCATTATTTGCAGATGATATGATCTTATATCTAGAAAACCCTGAGAAATCAATAACATAGCTACTTAAGCCAATAAACAAATTTACCAAAGTAGATACAAGACTAACGCACATGTCACTAATTTGTCTATACACTAGAAATGAGTGCAGTTAGTAGACACTTAAGAAAAATACATTTCCAATAGCAACTAAAAATTCAAGTACCTAGGAACAAATTTAAGCAAAGATGCAAAAGATCTATACAAAGAAAATTGCATAAGTCTACTAAAAGAAATAGAAAGGGACCTTAAGAAATGAAAAAATATTCCATGTTCATGGAAGGGAAGGCTTAATGTCATTAAGATGTCAATTCTACCCATACTCTTCTATAGATTCAATGCAATCTCCATCAAAATTCCAACAATCCACTTCGCAGACTTGGAAAAGCTAGTTATCAAATTTATTTGGAAAGGGAAGATGCCTTGAATTGGTAAAAACAGTCTAAAAAAGAAAAATGAAATGAGGGGACTGACTGTCCCTGACTTTGAAGCTTATAAAGCCACAGTAGTAAAAAAGCATGGTACTGGCACAAATATAGACATACTGATCAATGGAATCAAATTGAGATTTTGGAGATCTATGGTTGACTGATCTTTGATAAGTCTCCCAGAGCTACTGAACTGTGGCATAACAGTCTTTTCAACAAATGGTGCTGGGAGAGTTGGATATACATATCCAAGAGAATGAAGGAGGACACCTACTTCACACCCTACACAAAGATTAACTTAGAATGGATTAAAGACTCAATATAAGAGATAGTACCAAAAAACTCCTAGAAGATAATTTAGGGAAACATCTCCAAGACCTGGTATTTGTGGTCACTTTCTAGAACTTACACCCAAATCACAAGCAACAAAAGAAAAAAAAATAGATAAATGGGAACTCCACAAACTTAGAAGTTTCTGTACATCACAGGAATTTGTCAAAAAGGTGAAGAGGCAGCCAACTCAATGGGAAAAATTTTTGGAAAGCATGCATCTGATAAAAGACTGATATTGATGACAGTAATACAGACAGCCCAATTATAAAATGGGCAAAAGATATGAAAAGACGGTTCTCTGAAGAGGAAATACAATTGGCCAAAAAAACTATGAAAAAATGTTCAGCTTCACTAGCTTTAGGGAAATGCAAATAAAGACCACAATGAGATACCATCTCACAACAATTAGAATGGCTGCTATTAAACAAACAGGTAACTACAAATGCTGGAGAGGATATGGAGTAAATGGAACTCTTAATCATTGATGGTGGGACTGCATAGTAATTCAGCCACTGTGGAACACAGTCTGAAATTTCCTTAGAAAACTATATATAGAGTTACCCTTCAATCCAGCAATTGCACTTCTTGGTATATACCCAGAAGTTCTGAAAGTAGTGCCACTGTCATAGCAGAAATATTCACAATTGCCAAGAGATGGAAACAACCCAAGTATTCTTCAACATGTGAGTGGATAAATAAAATATAGTCCATATACATGATGGAATACTACATGGCAGTAAGAAGGAATGATGTGAGACATATGAAAACATGGATGAACCTTGAAAACATAATTCTGAGTGAAATAAGCCAGACACAAAAAGAGAAATATTATATGTTATCAGTAATGTGAACATTGGAAATATAAAAGAAATGGTTTATAATGAAGAATGTAGGACACCTAGTGATAGCAATTAGTGAAGGGGGAATGATAATCTAATAAAAACAGAGAAGTTATTGTCGGTAGAAATGTTCTGGGAATGCTCAAGAATGACTATAGTTTGTTTATTTCTGGTGGGTATTATAGGAATAAGTTAACAGAAATGTTAATATAAGTTATCTGTGTCTCTTATTCCATTGCTGCATTATAGTCTGCATATTTTCTTGGGGTAGAATAGGAACATGTTGGAAGTAATGTAGTTATTTTAGATTAGGTATCTTTTACTTATTAACTTGTTTTGGTTTGTTTGAAACATTTTCTTATCGTTAAAAAAAGTTTTTGATATACTTAGTAGTTAATTAAAAAACAATGAAAAAATCTTACTGTATTACCTAAGACATCTATTTTTGACAATACACGTGTCATCATTGTGGAATAAAGTCATAGAAGTTGATAACAAGATGTAAGTCCTGTAGCAGTTTTAACTGGCATGGTAATAAATCACTGTGATTTGCTTTATTTTTATTTTTATTTTTGTTTCTATTTAATTTTTATATTTATTTTATTGAGATATATTCACATACCATGCAGTCATACAAAACAAATCATACATTCAACTGTTCACAGTACCATTACACAGTTGTACATTCATCACCAAAATCAATCCCTGACACCTTCATTACCACACACACAAACATAACAAGAATAATAATTAAAGTGAAAAAGAGAAATTAAAGTAAAACAGAATACTGGTTGCCTTTGTTTGTTTCTTTCCCCCATTTTTCTACTCATCCATCCATAAACAGACAAAGGGGAGTGTGGTTCATATGACTTTCCCAATCCCATTGTCACCCCTCATAAGCTACATTTTTACACAATTGTCTTCAAGATTCATGGGTTCTGGGTTGTAGTTTGATAGTTTCAGGTATCCACCACCAGCTACCCCAATTCTTTAGAACCTAAAAAGGGTTGTCTAAAGTGTGCGTAAGAGTGCCCACCAGAGTGACCTCTCGGCTCCTTTTGGAATCTCTCTGCCACTGAAGCTGATTTCATTTCCTTTCATTTCCCCCTTTTGGTCAAGATGTTCTCCATCCCACGTTGCTGGGTCTACATTCCTCCCCAGGATTCATATTCCAAGTTGCCAGGGAAATTCACTCCCCTGGGTGTCTGATCCCACGTAGGGGGGAGGGCAGTGATTTCACCTGCCAAGTTGGCTTAGCTAGAGAGACAGGGCCACATCTGAGCAACAAAGAGGCATTCGGGAGAAGGCTCTTAGGCACAACCATAGGGAGGTCTAGACTCTCCTTTGCAGTAACAGTCTTCCGAAGGGCAAGTCCTATGGTAGAGGGCTGAACCCATCAAACCACCAGTCCCATATCTCTGTGAACACATTAGCAACTATTGAGGTGGAGCAGGCCAATACCCCTGCATTATCCACCAGCTCCTCAAGGGGGCTTTGCATATTTTTTCCTTGTTTTTTTTTTTTTTTTTAAATTAACTCATTTTTAATCAATTGTATAAAAAATAAAAAAAATTAAAATTAAAAAAGAAACATACAATAAAAGAATATTTCAAACAGACCATAACAAGGGAATAAGAAAAAGATAACTAAGATAACTACTTTAGTTCCAACATGTTCCTTCTCTACCAATCTACCCCAAGAAAGTAACCTAATATAGTAACAGTTCTGTGAATTTGTTTCTACTATACCCATCAGAAATTAACAGACCATAGTCATTCCTGGGCATTCCCAGAATGTTAAATTTAGCTTATCTGTTCTTGTTGGATTATCGTTCACCCTTCCCTAACTGCTTTCTATTGCTAGTTACCCTATGTTCTACATAATAAACCATTTGTTTTATATTTTTCAAAGTTCACTTTAGTGGTAGCATATAATATTTCTCTTTTTGTGCCTGGCTTATTTCACTCAGCCTTATTTCTTCAAGTTTCATCCATGTTGTCATATGTTTCACGACATTGTTCTTTCTTACTGCTGTGTAGTATTCCATCGTGTGTATATACATTTTATTTATCCACTCATCTGCTGAAAGCCATTTGGGTTGTTTCCATCTCTTGACAATTGTGAGTAATGCTGCTATGAACATTGGTGTGCAGATATCTGTTCGTGTCACTGCTTTCAGATCTTCCAGGTATATACCAAGAAGTACAATCACTGGATTGAAGGGTAACTCTACATGTAGTTTTATAAGAAACTGCCAGACTGGCTTCCAGAGTGGCTGAACCATTATATAGTCCCACCAACAATGAGTAAGAGTTTCAATTTCTCACCTCACCTCCAGCATTTGTAGACTCCTGTTTGTTTAACAGCAGCTGTTCTAATTGGTATGAGATGATATCTCATTGTGGTCTTAATTTGCATCTCTCTAATAGCTAGTGAAGCTGAACATTTTTTCATGTGTGTTTTGGCCATTTGTATTTCCTCTTCAGAGAACTGTCTTTTCATATCTTTGCCCATTTTATAATTTGGCTGTGTATAGTATCATAATTGAGTTGTAGGACTTTATATATGCAAGCAAGCAGTCTTTTGTCAGTTACATGGTTTTCAAAAATTTTTTCCCATTAAGTTGGCTGCTTCTTTACCTTTTTGACAAATTCCTTTGAGGTATAGAAACTTCTAAGCTTGAGGAGTCCCCGTTTATCTATTTTTTCTTTTGTTGCTTGTGCTTTGGGTGTAAAGTCTAGGAAGTGGCTGCTTAATACCAGGTATTGAAGATGTTTCCCTAAATTATCATCTAGGAGTTTTATGATACTTTCTTTTATATTGAGATCTTTGATCCATTTTGAGTTAATTTTTGTGTAGGGTGTGAGGTAGGGGTCCTTTTTCATTCATTTGGATATGGATATCCAACTCTCCCAGCCCCATTTGTTGAAAAGACAGTTATGACCCAGTTCAGTGACTTTGGGGAACTTCATCAAAGAACAGTTGGCCATAGATCTGGGGGTGTATCTCCAAATCCTCAATTCCATTCCATTGATGAATATATTTATCTTTGTACCAGTACCACACTGTTTTGACAACTGTGACTTTATAATAAGCTTCAAAGTCAGGGAGTGTAAGTCCTCCCACTTTATTTTCTTTTTTAGAGTGTTTTTAGCAATTTGAGGCATCTTCCCTTTCCAAATAAATTTGATAACTAGCTTTCCCAAGCATGCAAAGTAGGGTGTTGGAAGTTTGATTGGGATTGTATTGAATCTGTAGATGAGTTTGTGTAGAATTAACATCTTAATGACATTTAGCCTTCCTATCCATGAAAATAGAATATTTTTCCATTTTTTAAGGTCCGCTTGAACTTCTTTTAGTAGTTATGTAGTTTTCTTTGTATAGGTCTTTTACATCTTTGGTTAAGTTTACTCCTAGGTACTTGATTTTTTTATTTGCTATTGAAAATGGTATCTTTTTCTTGAGTGTCTCTTCAGTTTGTTCATTTCTAGCATATAGAAACATTCCTGACTTATGTGCATTGATCTTGTATCCTGCTACTTTGCTAAATTTGTTTATTAGCCCTAGTAGCTCTATCATTCATTTCTCAGGGTATTCCAGACATAAGATCATATCATCTGCAAACAATGACAGTTTTACTTCTTCTTTTCCAATCTGGATGCCTTTTATTTCTTTGTCTTGCCGGATTGCCCTGGCTAGCACTTCCAGCACAATGTTGAATAACAGTGGTGACAGCGGGCATCCTTGTCTCATTCCTGATCTTAGAGGGAAGGCTTTCAGTCTCTCACCATTGAGTACTATGCTGGCTGTGGGTTTTTCATATATGCTCTTTATCATATTGAGGAAGTTTCCTTCAATTTTTACCTTTTGACGTCTTTTTTACCAAAAAAGGATGTTGGATTGTGTTGAATGCTTTTTCAGCATCTATTGAGATAATCATTTAATTTTTATCTTTGGGTGTGTTAATGTGTTGTATTACATTGATTGATTTTCAAATGTTGAACCGTCTTTGCATTCCTGGAATGAACCCCAGTTGGTCATAGTGTATGATTTTTTTAACATGTCTTTGGATTTGATTTGCAAGTATTTTGTTTAGAATTTTAGCACCTATATTTAATAGTGAGATTGGCCTGTAGTTTCCCTTTTTTGTATCATCTTTGCCTGATTTGGGTATTAGATTGATGTTAGCGTCATAAAATGTGTTATGTAGTGTTCCATTTTCTTTGATGTTTTGAACAAGCATAAGATTGGTGTCAATTCTTTTTGGAAAGTTTGGTAGAATTTCCCCGTGAAGCCACCTATCTCTGGGCATTTATTTGTGGGAAGCTTTTGATGACTGACTGGAAATATTTGCCTGTGATTGGTTGGCTGAGGTCTTCTATTTCTTCTCTGGTCAGGCTAGGTTGTTCATATTTTTCCAGGATATTGTCCATTTCCTCTATATTATCCAGTTTGTTGGCATAGATTGTTCACAGTATCTTCTTATAATTTTTTAAATTTCTTCAAGATCCACAGTAATGTCACCTTTCTCATTCATTATTTTGTTTATATGGGTCTTCTCTCTTTTTTATCTTGTCAGTTAGCTAGGGGCTTGTCAATCTTGTTGATCTCAATGAACCAACTTTTGGTGATATTTATCCTCTCTATTGTTTTTTTGTTCTCTATGTCATTTATTTCTGCTTTAATCCCTGTGATTTCTTTTCTTGTACTTGGTTTAGGATTGGTTTGCTGTTCATTTTCTAGCTTCTTCAGTTGATCCATTAGTTCTTTGATTTTGGCTCTTTCTTCCTTTTTAATATATGCGTTTAGTGCTATAAATTTCCCCCTCAGCACTGCTTTTGCTGCATCCCATAGGTTTTGGTATGTTGTGTTCTCATTTTCATTCGTCTCTATATATTTAGCAATTTCTTTTGCTATTTCTTCTTTAACCCACTGATTGTTTAGGAGTGTGTTGTTTAACCTCCAGGTATTTGTGAATTTTCTAAGTCTCTGATGGTTATTGACTTCTAATTGTATTCCATTGTGGTCAGAGAATGTGCTTTGAATAATTTCAAGATTTTTACATTTATTGAGGCCTATTTTATGTCCCAGCATACGATCTATTCTGGAGAAAGTTCCATGAGCAGTAGAGAAGAATGTGTATTCTGGTGATTTGGGATGTAATGTTCTATATATATCCTTTAAATTCAATTCATTTATCAGATTGTTTAGATTTTCAATTTCCTTATTGGTCTTCTGTCTGGTTGATCCATTTATAGGAGAGAGTGATGTGTTGAAGTCTCCCAAAATTATTGTGGAAACATCAATTGCTTCCTTCAGATTTGCCAGTGTTTTTCTCATGTATTTTGTGGCACCTTGATTGGGTTAATAAACATTTATGGTTATTTCTTCTTGTTTAATTGCCCCTTTTGTTAGTATGTAGTTGTCTTCTTTGTCTTGCATAACATCCTTGCATTTAGTCTATTTTATCTGAGATTAATGTTGCTACTCCTGCTTTCTTTTGGCTGTAGCTTGCATGAAATTTTTTCATCCTTTCACTTTCAATTTCTTTGTGTCCCTGTGCCTAAGATGAGTCTCTTGTTTGCAATATATTGATGGTTCATTTTTTTAGATTCATTCTGCCAATTTATATCTTTTAATTGGGGAGTTTAATCCATTTACATTCAATGTTATTACTGTGAAAGCATTTCCTCAGTCAGCCATCCCATCCTTTGGTTTATGTTTGTCAGATATATTTTTTCCCTCTCTCTTACTGTCCTTTAATGTACCTGTACTGAATCTCTTTAGTACTGAAGCTTTCTCCACATCTCTCTCTCCATTCTTTGTTTTTCAGTCAGTAGGGCTCCCTTTAATATCTGAAGTAGGGCATTCTACTTATTAGCAAATTCTCTCAGCATTTGTGAAAAATTTAGGTTCTCCATCAAATTTGAAAGAGAGCTTTGCTGGATAAAGAATTATTGGTTGGCAATTTTTCTCCAGCAGAATTTTAAATATGTCATGCCACTGCCTTCTAGCCTCCATGGTGGTTGTTGAATTGTCACTTCTTAGTCTTATGCTGTTTCCTTTGTAAGTGGTGAATTGCTTTTCTCTTGCTGCTTTCAGAACTTGTTTTCTCTTCAGTATTTGACAGTCTGGTCAGGATATATCTCATAGTGGGTTTACTTCAATTTATTCTATTTGAAGTTTGCTGGGTATTTATGATTTGTGTATTTATGGTGTTTAGAAGATTTGGGAAGCTTTTCCCAACAATTTCTTTGGCTACTCTTCCTCGGCCTTTACCCTTCTCTTCCCCTTCTGGAACACCAATGAGTCTTATATTTGGACACTTTATATTATCTATCATATCCTTAAGGTCCATTTTGATTTTTTTATATTTTTTCCCCATTCTTTCTTTTGTTCTTTCATTTTTCCATTCTGTCATCCTTGAGATCACTGATTTTCTGTCAGTGTCCTCTAGTCTTGTACTATGAGTATCCAGAATCTTTTTAATTTGTCAACAGTTTCTTTTATTTTTAGAAAATTGTCTTTTTTTAATTTACTCTTGCAATTTCTTCTTTATGTTCTTCTAGGGTCTTCTTCATGCCCTTTATATCCTGTGCCATGCTCTCATTTTTTGCCTTTAGTTTTTTGATTAATTACTCCAAGTACTGTGTGTCCTCTTATCTTTTGGGTGTTTGGGTTTGGGTTATCCACATTATCTGTTTTTTTCATTTGCTTTAAAATTTTCTGTTGCTCTTGGCCTCTTGACATTTGCTTAACTTGATAAAATTCCTTTAGTATATAAACTCTAATTCAAATTCTAACCTCTAATTTGTCAGATCTAAATCTTGGTGGTGTACATTTTAATTAATCAGAAGGTGGTGTTCACAAGCCATCTATTCCCCTTAAGCCAGTTCTCCCCAACTCTGTCTTTTTAGTGAGTGGGATTGTGAGTCTTGTGGAGTTCAATTGGTGCACCAAGTTTGCATGTGTAGTTGATGCTTCCCACCCAGAGTGTGGGGTGGGTGTCTGAGTGGTTAGGGGGGGAGAGTGGTTTAAATAATCAACTCTCCCATGTGTTTCTGGAGATTTGTACTGTTGCAATAGTCTAATCCTTCAGTTCAGTCTCAGTCTCACCACAGTTTTTCTCTGCCACTGACCCACAAGTCCTTGGTATTGCTGTATTGTCCCTGGGACTTGCAAGTGGGTCCCTCTTCCAAGCCATATGCTCCTAGGTCCCCTGCTGAGGGAAGATTGTGCCACATCACAGGTAAGCACCATCCCCCAAAGGAAGTTGTGGGCTGCAGGGCTGTGTAGGGGCATTCACAGTCTGCTGAAAGGATGGCTGAATTGGGCATGTTAATTTTCCCATTTACACACAGCTCCACATTTCAGGCTCTGGGACAATTACCTGCAGGTGTATCAAAGGCTATTGTCCATGCCCTATGTTGTGGTGTGTGCATGTGTTGTTGGAAACACTTCCCATCACACTTGATTATTTGGGGGCAGCTCTGGGCTGTGGTGCTGGTGCTGGACAGTAGCATTTCCAGCCCTCTGAGAAGATGGCTGTAATGGGATGTCCCCTTTTTCTTGGGTAGTTGTGATGTTTAGAGAATTTTCTCAACTGCTAAACTTATTGCTTTGTCTCTTAAAGCTATCTTAGCTCTGTTCTTGACTGGGCCCAAATTGCAAGACTTTGAGGCTTTCTGTAATGGGCTTCTTAGAGTAATTGTTTTAGAAAAAGAGAAAATGATTAAAGAGAGAAGGGCCCTCCTTGCAGATCTAATGGGCTATTGAAATGCTAAGAGACAAGGAGATTAGGGCCATTAAGGAACAATCAAGAAAGCAGAGAACCTGGATCTTCTGCTCTTCAGATGAGGGACCTCACTCTCGAGTTTTGCATATGAGCCTGACTCTGACTGAGCTCTTCCCTCCTCCATTTTACGTTCACCAGAGCTCTAAAAAGTCTCTCTTTTTTTTTTTGCTGTTTTGCTAGCCCTATCTCTTCTCCACTGGGTTGACTGCTCCCACATTCTCTGGTGTCTGGTCTCAGTCTATCTATGTTTGGAGTTTCAATCAGCAGTGTGAGCTTTCAATCAGAGCCACAACTGCAGTTCTCCCTCCTCATTTTCAGAAGAGTTGGCTCCTCCTCCCATGTGACTGAGGCTGGCAGGGAGGTTTATGGGTTCTCTGGCCATGAGAACTTGCAGATTTTGCTGATCTCAGATGTTCCACACATTCAAGAGTGTTGTGTGAAGTATGCCCAAAGTCAAATTGCTCTGTGGTGTCTGATCCACACAGTTCCTTGCTTTCTACCTACTTCCCTACTTACACCTCATCATTCTTCCATCTTGCCCTACCTCTCCTCCACTGATCTAAATCAGCTATTTTTGAAAAGGCTAGTCCATTTCTTCTGAATTCCTATTGAACACATAAGTAAAATAACATTTACATGTTAATTTAGGCCCAAATAATTTTTCCCAAATGTAAAATCCAGTGACATCATGGCCATTATCTAGTATCAGAGTCTTAATATAAAGTGCACAGATTGAACTTTTAATTAATGTAAATATCTTTAAATTGTTTTAAGTTTGGGGGACAAACTTATACCAGTCCTAATCAATAGTTACATTACTGTAAGTCAAATCTCCACGAATAACAAGACATCTACCTTTGTCTGTCATGGCACTGAAGAGATCTTGCATTTCTAGTCAATTAGTGATATTAGACCTGCCTTATGCAATCTCTATATGGAAATACAAGATTTATAATTGTCTATTAAATCCTTTTCTTTTAAACCTCATCCTTCTATCACTTTCAGTATAGTCATACCAATATCTAATTTTTCTCTGATCTATTAATAACAGTACTGTAGTATCAAATTATTGGTGATATCTTGGAAATATTATATCTAATTTCTGCCAGAATATAGTGAGTACCTCTGATACCTTTCTGATGTTTTCTTTTTCCAGCATTAAAATGTTCTAAGCAGTCCAATTCCAAATTCTTCCCCATTTCCATTATGAGTTTTCACAGCAATATCTTGCATAATGATGTGAACCTATGCAATCTGCAACCTTAATGTACTTTCCTTTTTGGTTTCTTTGTTCTTTCTTGTTTTTAAATCTTGATGAAGCATTTGGAGTCTTTCTCCAGTCTCTAACATTTCCGAGAGCTCAAAGAAAGTGGGATTTGCTCTGTTATTAATTTTTGATGGGAAACTTTCCAGGTATGTTACATAACCATCATGATATCATCTCTTCTTTTTTAAAGTAAACATTTAGCGTTATATAATTTTCTCTCTTAGTACTGCCTTTGCCTCATTCCATAAGTATTGGATATTGCATTTTCATTTTCTTCCATTTCAAAGTATGTCATTTCCACTGTGATTTCTTTTTTGACCCATTGGTGGTTTCATGGTTTAAGAGTAGGTTTAATTTTCATATATTTGTCACTTATCTAGTTCTTCCTCTTTTTCAGATCTGGTTTCATTCTTTTATGGCTGAAGAAGATACTTTGTATGATTTCAGTATTTTTCAATTAGTTGAGACTTCTTTTGTGGCCTAACATATGGTCTATCCTCTAGAATGCTTCATGTGCACTTTAGAAGAGTGTATATTCTTCTCCAGTTGGATGAAATGTTCTGTATCTTTTAGGTCTAGTTGGTTTATAATATTTTTTAAGTTTTCCTATTCTTATGGTTCTTCTGTCTACATGTCCTATCCTATTGAAAAATGGTGTATTGAAGCCCAATTATTAATATAGAACTTTCAGCTTTGTACCTTTAAGTCTGTAATATTTGCTAATATGTTCTGGGACTCTTCCATTTGGTGCATGTGTATTTATAATTGTTATGTCTTGTTGAATTGACCCAATTATTAGTAAATAGTGATCTTTTTGTCTCTTCTAACAATTTTTTACTTAAAATATATTTTACCTGGCTTTAATATAGTCTCCCAAGCTCTTTTTTGGTTATTGTTGCCATGCTATATTTTTTCTAAACTTTCACTTTCAACATACTTGTATCTTTGGATTTAATGTAGGTTTGATGTAAACAGCCTATAGTTGTGTCATGCTTTCTAACTTCATACTTCCAGGTCTCTCTTTTGACTTGACAGTATAGTTCATTTTTATTTAAAGTAACTGCTGATAATACAGGAATTTCTGATGACATTTTTCCATTTGGTCTTTGTCTTCTAGATTTTTTTACCCTCAATTCTTCCATTAATTCCTAATCTTATGTTTATTTGAGTTATTTTTTTATCATTTTGAGTCCCTTCTAATTTCTTTCTTATATATTTTTCATGTATGTTTTCTTCGTGGTTACTAGAGAGCCCAACATTCTAAATCTATAACAATTCCATTTTATTTGATACCAAATTCACTTCAAATAGCACACACATATTCTGGTCTTTACTCTTCTGTTCCCCTCTTTTTGATTTACTTGTTACACATTGTATCTTTATACATTGTATGTCAAAGTAATTTACCATTGTTTTATGCATTTACACTTCAGAAACAGTAAGAGGATAAAAGTGGAATTACATACCAAAAATACAATAAAACTGGCATTTATAATTACACATATAGATACCTATACTGGAGGTCTTAAGTTCTTTATGCCTCTTCAATTCACTGTCTAATGTCCTTTCCTTTCAGTCTGAAGTTAGCATTGCTTGTAATCAGATCTAGTGGTGAATGAACTTCCTCAGCTTTTGTTTATACGGTCATACGTTAATCTTTCCCCACCTTTCATGAAAGATATCTGTGGTGGTTTGGAGCTGTTACATACCCAAGAAAAGTCCATGCTCTATTAATGCATTCTTGCTGCAGAACTATTATAGGTCAGATTGTTCATAATGTTATTTAAGTTGAGATATTACCCACCTCATTCAAGATGGGTCTTAATTCCCTTTTCTAAGTCCTTTAGATGGATAAAGGACACAGAGAAGCCATGAAATGAAATTGAGGAGCTTATGGAGAAAAGCCCTAGAGAAACTAAGAGGACTCATAGAGCCTCAGAGAGGAAGCCACTAAAGCCAAAAGCTGAAAGCAATGAAGCCCAGGAGAGAAGACCAGCAGAGCCTGGTCATATACCTTCCCAGGAGACAGAGGTGTTCCAGACGCCAGCAGCCTTTGTCCAGATGTGGTATTTCCTTATTGATGCCATAATTTGAATATTTTCACAGACTTACAACTGTAAATTTGTAACTGATAAATCCACATTGTAAAAGCCAGTCTATTTTTGGTCTATTGCATTTCAGGAGATTTAGCAAACTGAAACAGCATCTCACTAGATATAAAATTCTTGGATCGCTGTTGTTCTACTTCAACACCTCAAGTATTTTGTTCTACTGCTTTTTTGCCTCCATGATTTCTCATGGGAACTTGTTGCTTAATCTTATTTGGACTCCCTTCTACATAACATGGTGCTTTTATATTGCAGGAGAACTCCATCCCTGTCTTTGGCATTTGACTGTTTGACTACTATTTGTCTCAACATGGTTCTTTTTGAATTTATCCCATTTGGGGTTTGTTGAACTGCTCAACTGGACATATTCATATCGTTTGTCAAATTTAGGAAGTTTCAGCCATTTCTGTGAATAGTCTTTTTTCCACCACCTTAACCCATCTCCCTCTAATGTATGTTTTAAATTCAATTTTGTTGAGATATGTTCAGACACCCTAAAATCATCCATGGTATACAATCAATTGTTCCATGTACTATTATATTGTTGTCTAGTCATCACCACAATAAATGAACATTTTCATTACCACAAAAAGGAGTAAAAATTAAAGCAAAAAGAGTACACAAAACATCCCATACCCCCCTCCCTCCCTATAATTCATTTCCTTTTTGCCCTCATTTTTCTACTCCTCTGTCCATCTGTCAGATAAAGGGAGTATCAATCACAAGATTTTTCACAATCACACAATCACACAGTGTAAGCTGGTTTTACATTGTCTTCAAGAATTAAGGCTACAGTGTTGCAGTTAAATAGTTTCAGGCAGTTTCTTCCAGCTATTCCAGTATACTAAAAATTTAATAGGCATACCTATATAATGCATAACAATAATCTCCACAGTGACTTCTCAATACTGTTTGAAATCCCTAAGCCACTGAAAGTTTATTTTGTTTCATTTCTCTTTCCCCTTTTTTTCCTAGAGTCTTTCTTAATCTCATGACTCCAGAGTGAAGCTCATCCCTGAGGGTAATATCCCACATTGCCAGGGAGATTTACACCCCTAGGAGTCATGTCCCATGTAGGGGGGAGGGCAGCAATCTCTTTGCTTGTGATTGGTTGTTTGAGATCTTCTATATCTTCTCTGGTCAGTCTAGGTTGTTCACATGTTTCCAGGAAATTGTCCATTTCCTCTACATTATCCAGTTTGTTGGCATACTGTTGCTCATAGTAGAATCATGATCTTTTTTTTTTTAATTCGGTTTTATTGAGATATATTCAAATACCATACAATCATCCAAGGTGTACAACCAACTGTTCACAGTATCATCAAATAGCTGTGCATTCATCTCCCCAATCTATTATTGAACATTTTCCTTACACTAGAAAAGGAATAAGAACAAAAATAAAAATAAAAAAGAACACCCAAATAACCCACCAACCCACCATATTTTGCATTTAGTTTTTGTCCCCATTTTTCTACTCATCCATTCATACGCTGGATAAAGGGAGTGTGATACACAAGGTTTTCATAATTATGCTGTCACCCCTTGTAAGCTACATTGTTTTACAATCATCTTCAAGAGTCAAGTCTACTGGGTTGGAGTTTGGTAGTTTCAGGAATTTACTTCTAGCTATTCCAGTATATTAAAACCTAAAAGTGTAATATATGTAGTGCATAAGAGTGTCGACCAGAGTGACATCTTGACTCCATTTGAAATGTCAGCCATTGAAGCCTTACTTCATTTCATTTCACATCCCCTGTCTGGCCAAGAATATGCTCTCAATCTCATGATGCTGGGTCCATATTCACCACCAAGAGTCACACCTCATGTTGCCAAGGAGACCCATACCACTGGGAATCAGCTCCCATGCAGGGGGGGAGGGCAGCGAGATCACCCTCCAAGGTGGCTTAGAGAGAGAGTGCCACATCTAAACAGCAAAGAGGCACTTGGGGTAGACTTCTAGGCACAATTATAAGTAGGTTTTGCTTCTCTTTGCATAAACCAGCTTCACAGGTTTTGCATAAACAGCTTCACAGCTCACAAGACAGAGTGCTCAGCAAATTAAGCTATTGGTCCCCAATATTTGTAAGAATATCAGTAACAATTCAGGTGAGGAAGTTCAACACCTCTGCATCCTCCCCCAGCTCTTCAGGGTGGCCCCAAATATATAGTTTTTCCCCATCCAAATTACTTTAGGATGTGTTGCTATTTCATTCTAACCTATACAGACCTACCATGGCTCCCTTCCTATTCAAACTTCCATGTAATTGTAGTGTTTGAACAAACTGACTGTAGAAGTTATATTGTTCAGAAAATATAGATCCTACACCAAGTAAACATTTCTTTCCTTGGTCTCACAAAGAAGTTGAAGTTTTAACACATGGTCAGCCTCAACCTTTACCCTTTGGCCAAATTTGCCCCAGTCTTGAACAGATCTGCTTCATTCATATCTCTAACTGAAGTCTGGGCTTTTTTTCAGCTTTATTTTTCAACAGTTGCTATATGCATTAATATTGACATTCATATCTTCTGAATTCTAGCTCTAAGTCTCAGGTGTCACACAGATACCCAAAGTTCCAGAGACCAATCAGGTTATACACAAAGGGATTAACATCTCGGAGTTTGGTAATAGCCATTACAATTCAGGAATAGATTTGATTGCTGTAAGAGCTTACAATCTAGGGACAATTACAATAATCATTTCCCTGTTAGGCTGTGCTCTAAGATTAAATTCTGAATTTACACTTTGTAGTTAGTCCACATTTGTGAGGCATTATGGTGTTTGCCTTTGTTTCTGGAGTACTTCACTCAAAATGGTGTCTACAGGGTCCATTCACCTTGTTGTGTGTCTCAGCTTCATTCCTTCTTATAGTTGTTTAATATTCCATTGTATGTATAAACCACAGTTTACCATTCTGTTCCTCAGTCAATGTACCCTTAGGCCACCTCCATCTATTGCAAACTATGAATACTGCTGCCATGAACACAAACGTGCAAATGTCCATACATGCCTCTGCTCTCAGATCTTC
This sequence comes from Choloepus didactylus, assembly GCF_015220235.1. NCBI lineage: Eukaryota > Metazoa > Chordata > Mammalia > Pilosa > Megalonychidae > Choloepus > Choloepus didactylus. The sequence continues at coordinate 42,600,090 of NC_051335.1, read as the reverse complement.
CAAATACATACCTGTTCTAGTTTGCTAGTGCTGCTGGAATGCAAAACACCAGAGATGGATTGGTTTTTATAAAAGGGAGGTTATTTGGTTATACAGTTACAGTCTTAAGGCCATAAAGTGTCCAAGGTAACACATCAGCAATCAGGTACCTTCATTGGAGGTTGGCCAATGATGTCTGGAAAACCTCTGTTAGCTGGGAAGTCACGTGGCTGATGTCTGCTCCAAAGTTCTGGTTTCAAAATGGCTTTCTTCCAGGACATTCTTCTCTAGGCTGCAGTTCCTCAAAATTGTCACTCTTAGTTGTACGTGGGGTATTTGTCCTCTTTTAGCTTCTCTGGAGCAAGAGTCTGCTTTCAACAGCCATCTTCAAGCTGTCTCTCATCTGCAGCTCCTGTGCTTTCTTCAGTGTCCCTCTTGGCTGTAGCATCTCTTCAAAACATTACTCACAGCTGCACTGAGTTTCCTCTGCCCATCAGCTCATTTATATGGTTCCACTGTTCAAGGCCCACCCTAAATGGGTATGATCACACCTCCATGGAAATTATCTCATCATAGTTATCACCTACAGTTGGGTGGGGCACATCCCTAAAGAAACACTCAAAGAAATCTAATCAAACTTCTGCCCACACAAGATTACATCAAAGATAATGGCATTTGGGGGACACAATACATTCAAACTGGCACAATACCCCATAATAAGGTTGTAGGATCTGATGACCCCAAACACTTAGCTTCTTGTGGAGCCACCACAGTGATCTCCAGAAAGGGTATACCATTCTGTCCCCTCATCAACAGTAAATAGGTACATCATTCTCTCCATGTTTTGTCCAGCACTTTTACCTCTATATTTTTCCTACAGTCTTACAGAGATATATTCACATAACATCCAACCATCCACAGTGTACAGTCAGTTCACAGCATCATCACATTGTTGTATACTCATCACCACAGTCAGCACTTGAACATATTATTAAGAAAAAGTTATTTTTTCAGTGAATAATAAAAAAGATAATAAAAAGAAAAATAAAATGTCATACAATACAATATAATAATAAGAACAGAAACAGCATCACCATCAAGAATTCCACATCCCTCCCTCATATACCCCTCTCATTCACATTTAACTTTGGTATATTGCCTTTGTTATATTTAATGGAAGCATATTGGAATCTTACTGTTGACCATAGGCTCCAGTTTGTTTTGCTTGTTTTTTCCAAAATACCATCCATTTCTCCACACTGCATGTTTGACATTCATTTCTTCTCCCACATTTGGGAACTTTTTTTAATTGAGATTGTTCAGATACCATACAGCTATCCAAAGATCCACTGTGTACAATCAAATGCCCACAGCACCACCTTACAGGTGAGCATACATCAACACAATTATGTTTTTCAATTTTTAGAACATTTTCACTACTCCAGAAAAGAAATAAAGACAAAAAAGGAAACTCAGATCCTCCCATACCCTTAAACATGCCCCCCTCCATTATTTATTCATAGTTTGGTATAGTACATAGGTTACTGTTTATGAAAGAATGGTAAAATACTACCAAACTGTAGAATATAGTTTACAATAGGTATATATTTTTCCCTATATGCCTCTCTATTATTAACTTCTAGTTATGGTGAAATACATTTGTTCTAGTTCATGAGACACATTTCTAATATTCATATAGTTAGTCATGGATGTTTTCCATGAGATTCACTGTATTATATATTCCCATCATTTAACCTCCAACTTCCTTCTGGTGACATGTGTGACCCTGAACTTACCCTTTCCACCACCTTCACACACTTTGCAGCACTGTTAGTTATTCTCATAACATGTTACCATCATCCCTATCCATTTCCAAACATTTAAGTTCACCCTAGTTGAATATTCTGCTTATAATAAGCAAATGCTCCCCATTCTTTAGCCTCATTTCTATATCCTGGTAACTTATATTTCATGTCTATGAGTTTACATATTATAATTCGTTCATATCAGTGAGGATCTGCAATATTTGCCTTTATGTGTCTTTCTTATTTCACTCAATATAGTGTCCTCAAGTTTTCTTTATTAACCCATTTCTTTTAAGATGGCCTGTTCACACACCACACATTCCATCGTAAGTAAACAGTTGGTTCTCCATAGAGTCATGTATTTATGTATTGAGCACCATCACCACTCTCTATATAAGGACATATCAGTTTTCTCCACAAAGACAGAGAAGTCAAATAAGGCAAAGAGGCGAAAGAAAATGAAAAGAGAAAGAGAGAAAACAAACAAATTTAAAAAGCTTGATAGCTAGAAGGTGACAAAAAGGAAAGATAGCATTAACCTAAAGTAGAATAAAGAGTCAGACAACATCACAAATGCCAGGAATCCCATACCCTTCCCCTATTCCCCACTCCTCATATGCATTTAGCTTTGGTATATTGCCTTTGTTAAATTAAAGGAAGCATAATACAATGTTTTTGTTAATTCTAGCCTTTACTTTGCATTGATTGTATTTCCCCCAATCTCACTCTGTTTTTAACACCTTGAAATGTTGACATTCATTTGTTCTCTCTCATGTAAGAACATATTTGTATATTTTATTAAAATCATTAAGCACCCTAGGTTTCCCTGAGTTACACAGTCCCAGTCTTTATCATTTGTCTTTTGTTCTGGTGTCCCACATGATCCCAGCCTTCTTCTTTCAACCATATTCACAGTCATCTTTGTTCAGTGTACTTACATTGCTATGCTACTATCTCCCAAAATTGTTTTCCAAACCTCTCACTCCTGTCTTTTCCTTTCTGTTTTGCTTCCTTTAGTGTTTCCTATAGAGCAGGTTTCTTGTTCACAAACTCTCTCATTGTCTGTTTGTCTGAGAATATTTTAAGCTTTCCCTCATATCTGAAGGATAGTTTTGCTGGATATAGGATTCTTGGTTGGTGGTTTTTCTCTTTCAGTATCTTAAACATATTGCACCACTTCTCTCTTGCCTTCATAGTTTCTGTTGAGAAATCCTCACATAGTCTTTTCAAGCTTCCCTTGTATGTGATACATAGCTTTTCTCTTGCTGCTTTCAGGATTCTCTCTTTATCTTTGATGTTTGTTAATCTGATTATTAAGTGTCTTGGCATAGGCCTATTCAGATCCATTCTGTTTGGGGTATGCTGTGCTTCATGGATCCATAATTTTATGTCTTTCATAAAAGATGGGAAATTTTCATTGATTATTTCCTCTGTAATTGCCTCTGCTTCTTTTGTCTTCTCTTCTCCTTCTGGGACACCAATGAAACATAAATTCTTGCTTTTTGTTTCATCTTTATGTTCCTGGAGACTGCTTATATTTTTCCATTCTTTTCTCTATCTCTTCTTTTGTGTATAGGTTTTCAGGTGCTTTGTTCTCCAGTTCCTGAGTGTTTTCTTCTGCCTCTTGAGATCTGCTGTTGTATGTTTCCACTATGTCTTTCATCTCTTTTGTTGTACCTTTCATTTCCATAGATTCTGCCAGTTGGTTTTTTGAACTTTCAACTTCTACCTTATGTAGATTCTGTGCTTTCATTGTTTGGCTCATCTCTTTTGCCATATCTTCCCTAAACTTTTTGAATTGATGTATTATTAATTGTTTCAATTCCTGGATCTCAGCTGAAGTGTAAGTTAGTTCTTTGACTGGGCCATAACTTCATTTTTCTTAGTGTAGGTTGTAGTTTCCTTTTGTCTAAGCATGATTTCCTTGGTTACCCCAGTCAGGTTTTCCCAGACCAGAATGAGCTTAAGTCCCAGAAGGAAGAAATATTCAGTATCTGGTTTCCCTGTGGGTGTGTCTTAGAAAATTTGTACACCCTGTATATTAGTTAGGGTTCTCAAGGGAAACAGAATCAATGAGAGGTGTCTCTGACTATCAAATTGTAAAAGTGACTCATGCAACTGTGGTTATGCATGAGTCCAAATTCTGTAGAACAGTCAACAAACTGTGAACTCCAAAGAAGGTGTCCGATGAACTCCTCAGGAAATGAACTGGCAACTTTGATGAACTCCTCAGGAAATGAACTGGGATCTTTGACAAACGTGTTCAATGAACTCTTCAGGAAACAAAACAGCAACTTTGATCAATTCCTCAGGAAATGCTTCACTGGGCAACCTAAGAAGAAGTGAAGGTCCTCTATCTGTCTTGCTTATAAGTCTTCAACTGATTAATTGGACTAAATCCAGCCAATTGCATTCTCTCATTGTGAAAGACATGCCCTTTGGTGAGTCTTCAGTCACAGCTACAGTCAATTGACTGATGATTAAATAAACTAGACTGTTGGTTTGTTAACCAGCCTCAGACTTCCTCACAGCAATTGATAGGCCAGTGTTTGCTTGATCAGACAGGTAGTTACTATCACCTGGCCAAGTTGACACATGAACCTAACCATCACAGTCCACCCCTTGTCAACTTGGCAGCTATATACATCACCTAAAATCATACTTTATCTCTAAGTGGATAACAATAACAGACATATACTTTGCCTAACAATACTCTGCTGTGCAGCATACATCTGGAAATGCACTGAATCTCTTCAGAATGGGGTGCAAGTCCTTGGGTGAAATTTGCTGTTAAAATTGATTTCCTTTAGCTTAAATACAGCAAAATGAACAGTACAGGTTATGCCATATGACAAGGGGATAAGACAGAGAAGAAAGCAAATGAGGAGGAAATGTTCATGTCATCATAGTCCTCATTTCTGTAACTGGTCACATGGCCATAGTTCATATTTATCACTACCTTCTTCCACTACCCATTCCATGTTCCCTTTACCTTCAGCAAGCACTTCAGCTGGCCGTGGTTCTTTGCCTGGTGGGGGACCCAAACTGTCATTCCTGAAGTTTCTTGGCCATTCACAGTCCTGCCTGGATTAGGTTGTTGCAGTTTTCCATGACTTTAATCACAGGGCATGGTAGTAGTAAGAAATGCCCTAGGGGATCTCCTGTATTCCAGGAAAACTCTTCTTTACTTACATTGTGTAGTTGCAGTGCTATTTCCCCTTGATAGTCAGGATCAATCACCCCAGCCAGTACAGTAATCCCCTTCCTTGCCTGTTGATTCAGAGGCATAAGAAGCCCAAAGTGGCCAGGTGGCAATCTTAACTTCCAGTTCAATGGGATTATTGTTGTGTTTCCTGGTGGAAGCACTCTTCCTTTTGGAACCAAGACCTGTAGACCAGCAGAGCTTAAGCTTGCAGAGACAGGAAGCAAAAATTTACCTAGTGGATCACTAGGAGTGATAGTGAGTGGTGCCACTCCTTTTTCCACCCCTTGATTCCTGGACCCATGAATCCTGGCTATGGGAGAAACAGCACCATAGAGTGCACGCTGATTCAGAGCATACACAGCCTCCTGGAGAACACTGCCCCAACCCTGCAAGGTATTGCCACCTAGTTGGCACTGTAACTGAGTCTTCAACAGGCCATTCCACCATTCTATCAACCCAGCTGCCTTTGAATGATGGGGAACATGGTAAGACCACAGGATTCCATGAGCATGTGCCCATTCCCTCACTTCATTTGCTGTGAAGTGGGTTCCTTGGTCAGAAACAATGCTGTGTGGAATACCATGATGGTGGATAAGGCATTCTGTAAGTCCACAGATAGTAGTTTTGGCAGAAACTTATCATGCAGGGAAGGCAAACCCATATCCAGAGTATGTGTCTATTCCAGTAAGAACAAATTGCTGCCCCTTCCATCATGGAAGTGGTCCAATGTAATCAACCTGCCACCAGGTAGCAGGCTGATCACCCCGAGGAATGGTGCCATATCGGGGCCTGAGTGCGGGTCTCTGCTGCTGGCAGATTAGACACTCAGCAGTGGCTGTGGCCAGGTCAGCCTTGGTGAGTGGAAGTCCATGTTGCTGAGCCCACGCATAACCTCCATCTTTACCACCATGACCACTTTGTTCATGAGCCCATTGGGCAATGACAGGAGTTGCTAGGGAAAGAGACTGATTGGCATCCACCAAATGGGTCATTTTATCCACTTGGTTATTAAAACCTTCTTCTGCTGAAGTTACCCTCTGGTGAGAATTCACATGGGACACAAATATCTTCATGCTGTTTGCCCACTCAGAAAGGTCTATCCACACACCCCTTCCCCAGACTTCTTTGTCACCAATCTTTGAATCATGTTCCTTCCAAGTCCCTGACCATGCAGCCAAACCATTAGCAACAGCCCAGGAATCAGTATACAGACGTACCTCTGGCCAGTTCTCCTTCCAAGCAAAGTGAACAACCAGGTGCACTGCTCAAAGTTCTGCCTCCTGGGAGGATTTCCCCTCACCACTGTCCTTCAGGGACATCCCAGAAAGGGGCTGCAGTACTGCAGCTGTCCACTTTCAGGTGGTGCCTGCATATCATGCAGAACCATCTGTAAACCAGGCCCAAGTCTTCTCTCCCTCAGTCAACTGACTGTAAGGAACTCCCCAAGATGCCATAGCTATGGGCTGGGAAAGAGAAGGTAAGGTGGAAGGAGTGGGGGCCATGGGCATTTGGGCCACTTCCTCATGTAACTTACTTGTACCTTCAGGACCTGCTCGAGCTCTATCTCGTATATACCATTTCCATTTTATGATGGAGTGCCGCTGTGCATGCCCAACTATATGGCTTGGTGGGGCAGACAACACCCAGCTCATGATAGGTAACTCAGGTCTCACGGTAACTTGGTGGCCCATGGTTAAGCGTTCTGTCTCTACTAAGGCCCAGTAGCAGGCCAACAGCTGTTTCTCAAATGGAGAGTAGTTATCTGCAGAGGATGGTAAAGCTTTACTCCACAATCCTAAGGGCCTGTGTTGTGATTCTCCTATAGGAGCCTGCCAAAGGCTCCAAACAGCATCTCTATTTGCCACTGATACTTCCAGCACCATTGGGTCAGCTGAATCATATGGTCCAAGCAGCAGAGCAGCTTGCACAGCAGCCTGGACCTGTCACAGAGCCTCATTTTGTTCCAGTCCCCACTCAAAACTAGAAGCTTTTTTAGTCACTTGGTAAAAGGGCCAGAGTAGTGCACCTAAACGAGGAATATGTTGTCTCCAAAACCCAAAGAGGCCAACTAAACATTGTGCCTCTTTTTTGGTTGTAGGAGGGGCCAGATGCAGCAGCTTATCCTTCACCTTAGAAGGAATATCTCGACAGGCCCCATACCACTGGACACCTAGAAATTTTACTGAGGTGGAAGGCCCCTGTATTTTTGTTGGATTTATCTCCCATCCTCTGCAACACAAATACCTTACCAACAAATCTAGAGTAGTTGCTACTTCTTGCTCACTAGGTCCAATCAACATGATATCATCAATATAATGAACCAGTGTGATGTCTTGTGGTAGGGAGAAATGATCAAGGTCCCTGCGGACAATATTATGACATAGGGCTGCAGAGTTGATATAACCCTGAGGTAGCACAGTGAATATAAACTGCTGGCCTTGCCAGCTGAACACAAACTGTTTCTGGTGGTCCTTGCTGACAGCAATTGAGAAAAAAACATTTGCCAGATCAATAGCTGCATACCAGGTACCAGGGATGTTTTGATTTGCTCAAGCAATGATACCACATCTGGAACAGCAGCTGCAATTGGAGTCACCACCTGGTTAAGCTTACGATAATCCACAGTCATCCTCCAAGACCCACCTCTTTTCTGCACAGGCCAAAAAGGAGAGTTGAATGGGATTGTGGTGGGAATCACCACCCCTGCAACCTTCAAGTCCTTAAGAGTGGCATTAATTTCTGCAATCCCTCCAGGAATCCTGTATTTCTTCTGGTTCACTATTTTGCCAGGCAGGGGCAGTTCTAGTGTCTTCCACTTGGCCTTTCCTACCATAATAGCCCTCACTCCAGGAGTCAGGGAACCAATGTGAGGATTCTGCCAGTTGCTGAGTATGTCTATTCCAATTATGCATTCCAGCACTGGAGAAATAACCACAGAATTGGTCCGGGGACCAACTGGACCCACTGTGAGATGGACCTGAGCTAAAACTCCATCAATCAATTGACCTCCATAAGCCCCAACTCTGACTGGTGGACCAGAGTGACATTTTGGGTCTCCGGGAATCAGTGTCTAATAATCCATGAAATATCTGATCATTTCCTTTTCCCCAATGCACAGTCACCCTGGTAAAAGGCTGTAGGTCCCCCCTGGGGAAGGCTGGGAGGAAGATTAACAGTATAAATTTTTGGCAGTGTAACAAGGTCCTTCCCCAAGGGTACCTGGCCTTCCCTTCATTCCAGTGGCTCCGGATCTGTAAACTGTCTCAAGTCTGGGAATTGATTAAGGGGCTGTGACTCTCAGTTTTGTAATTCAAGGGAGACTTTTGTTCACGTGACCTAGAATTCTTCTGCCTATATAGTTCAAACAAGAATTTAGTTGATTGCCCATCTATTTTACTACTTGGTACTCCATGATCCACTAGCCAATGCCATAAGTCTCTGGGAGTCATATTATTTTGATTACTGCTTTGAGCCTGTTTTCCATTATGGTAGCCATGCCCACCTTGTCTGTGACAACTGGAGCCACTTGGCTTCTACCGACTCGGGACCTGATTATCCCCATTGTGTTTAAGGATTCCAGCTCAGTGACAGCAGTTCCTACAGTAATATCTGACTTACAGAGAAGGGCAACTACAGAGCTCTTCAGGGATGATGGAGCTAGTCTCACAAATTTATTCCTTACAGTCCTGGTAAAAGGTGTGTCCTCTGGACAATCCAGGGCTGTGTGAGCAGGTCTTCCATGATAAATCCACTCTAACATTCCAATCTCTCTAAGCCTTTCAATCCCCTCCTCCACATTGTACCAGGGCAGTTCTGGCATTTCAACCTCTGGTAATGCTGGCCACCTTTTGATCCATGTTTCAGCCAGCCACCCAAACTGTTAACACCCTTTCTAACCCCTTGAGCTACAATATTGAATGCAGAATCTTTGCTTAGTGGGCCCATATCAGTAAATTCAGCCTGATCCAATCTTATATTCCTTCCACCATTATCCCACACTCTTAATATCCATTCCCACACATATTCCCCTGGTTTCTGTCTGTATAAGTTGGAAAACTCATACAGTTTCTTTGGAGTATAGCGTACCTCTTCATGGGTCACACTTTGTATGTCACCATTTGGGGCTTGTTGGGACTTGAGCCTAGTTCTAGCTCTTGAAGCAAAAACTGGTGGTGGGGGTAGGTCATGAAAAGTTAGAATTATCTCTCAAGCCATTCACCTCAGGACATTCTGTTGCATTTTCATCTCTTAAAACAGGATTAATCTCTCCAGACAAAGGAGTGAGGGCTGCTTCCACAGGGGAGGTGATTACAGGATTAGCAGGCACCGAAGGGTTAATCTCCTTAGGTGGGGGCTGGGTGGCAGGCTCCTTAGGGCAGACTGGAGGTGGGAAGCTGTTTCCCTAGGACAGCCCTCTACAGGAAAATCTAACAATGACCCAGAAGAATCCAGTGTTCCAATGTCCTCACTGTCATTATTATCAATCCATATGTCCCCATTCCAAGTTTCCGGATCCCATTCTTTTCCAATCAATGCCTTTACTTTAACAGCAGACCCCTTGAGAGATTGAGATTTTAGTTTATGTTGTAAATTTGCTACTTGCACAATGAGAGACTGTGTCTGGTTTTCAGAACCTTCCAGTCTGTGGGCACAGGAAATAAGATTTTCTTTCAGGGCACACATAGAAACCTTTACATCTGTCATATGGCGTTTAAGTTTTGAATCTGAAGCCTTTAGCTCATCCCTTTCTCTTACAACTTTATCCAAAGTATCTAAGAGCAGTCAGCCAACATCACTATACTTCTTAATACCGCAAAACTCTGTGAAGGTGTCAAAAACACCGTCACCCAGAGCCTTGCTTCATACTAGAGTATGATTAGGAGAATCAAACGGTGCTACTTTGTGTATTTCCTTTGCCAACTCATGCCATGGACTATCAGTACCCTCTTGATTATTGGAAATAGAGTCATTAGTGCCTCTGAATATAATCAGAGCAGAAAACAAATTGTAAAAGCCCATTTTAAGATTCTGTTTCTCAAGAACCACTCCCGGTACCAAGTTGTATTTGTTAGGGTTCTCTAGGGAAACAGAATCAATGAGAGGTGTCTCTGATAATCAAATTGTAAAAGTGACTCACGCAACTGTGGGCATGCATAAGTCCAAATTCTGTAGAGCAGTCAGCACACTGTCAACTCCAAGGAAGATGTCCGATGAACTCTTCAGGAAACGAACCAGCAACTTCGACGAACTCCTCAGGAAATGAACTGGGATCTTTGACGAACGTGTTCAATGAACTCCTCAGGAAATGAACAAGCAACTTTGATGAACTCCTCAGGAAATGCTTCACTGGGCAGCCGAAGAAGAAGTGAAAGTCCTCTATCTGTGTTGCTTATAAGTCTTCAACTGATTAATTGGATCAAATCCAGCTAATTGCATTCTCTCATTGTGGAAGGCATGCCCTTTGGTGAGTCATTAGTCACAGCTGCAGTCAATTGACTGATGATTTAATAAACCAGCCTGTTGGTTTATTAACCAGCCTCAAATGTCCTCACAGCAATTGTTAGGGCAGTGTTTGCTTGACCAGACAGCTGGGTCACCCAGCCAAGCTGACACATGAACCTAACCATCACATGTATGACCATCAGTGTACAAATGTCTAGTGACACTGCTTTTTGGATCTTCTGGGTATATACTGAGAAGTGAAATTGCCAGATCATAGGGTAATTCGTTACCCAGTTTTCTGAGAAAAGGCCAAACTGTCTTCTATACCAACTGTATCATTGTAAGTTCTCAGCAGCAATGAATAAGAGTTCCAATTTCTCCACACCCCCTCCAGCATTTATTGTTCCCTGTTTGTTTAATGGCAGCTGTTCTAATTGGTAAGAGATGGTATCTCATTGAGGTTTTGATTTGCATTTCCCTAATAGCTAGTGAAAATGAACATTTTTTTCATTTTTTTTTAGCCGTTTGATTTTCCTCTTCTGACAAATAACTTATCATATCTTTTGTCCATTTTATAACTGGGCTGTTAGTGCTACTGCTGTTGAGTTGTAGGATTTCTTTATATATATGTAGGATATCAGCATCTTATCAGCTATATGGTTTCCAAATATTTTCTACCATTGAGTTAGCTGCCTCTTCACTTTTTTGACATTTTTTTTTTTAGGCACAGAAATTTTGATATTGTGGAGACCCCAATTTATCTATTTTTATTTTACTGCTTGTACTTTGGGTGTAAGGTTTAAGAAGCTACCTCCTATTACCAGGTCCTAAAGAGGTTTCCCTATAGTATCTTGTAAGAACTTTACTGTGCTGTATCTTTTATTGAGGTGTTTGACGTATTTTTTGTTAACACATTTTTTTTTGAGATATACTCAGATACAAATCATCCAGTGTACAATCAGTAGTTCACAGTATCATATAGTTATGCATACATCACAATTTTTTTTAACATTTTCATTACTCCAAAAAACAAAAATAAAAATAGAAAAGAACACTCAAAACATCCATACACTACCCACCCCCAAATTATTCATTTACTTTTTGTCCCTATTTTTCTACTCATCTGACCAAACTGGCTAAAGGGAGAGTGAGCCAAAGGTTTTCAAAATCATATACACATATAAGCTAGTTATACGATCATTGAATTGTAATACAACAGTTTGTATTCATGACTAAATGGGATTTGTGTCCTTGATTATTGTGTATGGTAGTGTAGAAAACTTTACCTATTGTAATAAGCTATTTCCTATGTATTTTTTAGTTCGGTTAAGTGATTTTATGGGAGTTTTTATCGATAGGTTTAGTTCATATTATCTACGAACTTAATTCTAAAGTAGGAAAGTGGTTGTGGTCCTTAGGAAATATTTATTGTAAAAATGCAAGGAGGGTCTTTTAAATCAGGGTTGTGTAATCCAGTGACTCCTTGAAGTTGAGCTTCTAAAGAGTAAATCATTTTGCCCCTGGGAATTCCGTGTAGCAGTATGTATTTCAATTTCCTTTTTATTTATTTCAATTTTAAAAACATTTTGTATGTGGTAAATAATGTTATGAGAACAGAACTATATACAGTTATTAAAAACAAAGGACATATTGTAGAACAATGCAAGACTCCGCGTCTTATCTGTTCTGCGGATGTAGGCTGCATTCATCAAGGCTGAGGCAGGACCCAGACTGAAGGGTAAAGTGCGTAATCAACAGCGCTGTTCAACGCCTAATTGTCTCATTGTTTCCTCACCGCTGGAGGCAGAAGCATCGCGCTTATAAAGCCCGCTCAAGCAGCTACTGAAGTAAAAGGGGTCTCGGATTCACAGCCTCATCCCCGCAGCCTAAGCCACTGTGTCCGGGGGAGTCACAGGGCGCTAGCAAGTGCTGCCAAGTCCCCGGGGCTTCCCCCACCCGGGTCGCCATCAACCCCTCCGTAGAATCCATCCGTCCACTTCCTCTTTCGTCTCCAATCCGCAGGATTCAACCGAAATCCTCGCAGATCGACCATCAAAATGGCCATCGCGCCCGCCATTCCGGGTCACCCTCCACCTTTTCGGCTTTAGGGATTTTTTTAAACTAATTCCAACTTTGCGGGAGGCTTCACAAAGGCCGGCGAGGATTTGTTAGAAGCGAAACATTTTACAAAATTGCCAATTCCGAAAACATAAACAAAAGGAGAGAGCTAGAGAAGGGAAGAGAGGGATAAGGCGGTGGGGAGGAGATAAAGGCTACACTGTCGCTATGTTCAAGATCTCCCACCCGCTGGAAGGCAAGAGTACGCGATTTCTCGCTAGTTCTCCAGAATTCCAGGAAATAGGGTTAGAGTGGGGAAAGTAAAGCTCTCGCGATTTCTGAGAGCATCTGGGCACGGGACTAGGAAGCCCCGCGAGATTATGACTAAACAAACGCGAGTTACCCAGGCAGAAGTAACGGTAGAAATAGAGGAGTTGGGGGGTGGGGGGCGGGGGGCCTGAGGCGTAAGACTCGCGTCCTTCATGTGACGTAGAGCAGTTGGAGTGGGTACAATAAAGCTGTGGTGGAGCTGAGTACTTAAATCTTGCGGTTCCTCGTCGACATCGGACTGTGAGATTTCGGTATTGTTCAGTGATGAGTCATGTGACGGTGGAAAATGCGCTTGGGTTGGACCAGCAGGTGAGTCCAGATGACCCTATCGAGATCTCAGTTCCCTTCTGTGATCTAAGGTAGTTTGTGGCGCAGCGCTAACTAGCTATTTTGGTCCCTCTTTTTCTTGGTGTCTGGGTTTCTTGGTGGGTGGGGCTGAGTGGGTACGCGGAAAGTTGATTATACCGAGCATGGGGACGACATGAGGAAGAAACGGGGCTGTGGTAGTAACATTGTGATGGTTGGTCACATGGATTTTCGGGTAGGCTTGAAGTAATGTGTCCAGAACTAGAATGGCGGTTTTTGTTTGTGCGTGTGCAATCTTTGTAGACGCGCACGCGAGCGTACCGGCTGATTAGCTACGGAATGGACGGGGTGAAAGACGATTTAAAAAAGAAAAAAAGTCTAGAAGGCTTTGGCTTTTAAGGAGTGTCCCATGTTCTGGTTTTCAAGTGCCGGAGTGTCCCATATTCTGGTTTTCAAGTGCCGTTGACCTGTAAGCGGGAGGTGGACTACAGTCACGGAACATGGGGACGAGGGAGGCGGGTAGAACGTCCATCTTTGCCAGTAATGGCGGCGGCCTCCATTGTGTGCTGGTGTGTTGATGGGTGGGGAAACCGGGCCAGCGGGCGCGAGATAAGCGAGTGGCTATAGGGGATGAAGAAATAGATACCTTGTATTTTACGCGGAACTGAGGCTGGCCAGGTGTTAAAGATGTTAGCCACGTTTCCGGAGTGAAAGTTCTGTGACGCAGAAAAAACGGAAGGGAACGGAGGGGAGGAAGAAGTGTTATGAATTGATATCTGGAGATAGTGGAAATTGGAGGGAGACTGAGAGACATTTGGGTAGTTAAAAACCTGGCATTGCTCTACACTTTTTAATTCCAGTAATCTCTGGATAAGGGTTTGGACGAGGACCGTGTTTTTGTTTGTTTGTTTGTTTGTTTTTTCGTTTGTGTGCTACTCTTGGTTGTGTATGTCTTTTAGTTGGACTAAAACAAGAAAAGACACTGGAAATTCGGGGTTAGGTGGACGTAAAGGCCAGGTGTGGTCTCTAACGTTGGGAACTCCGTAGATAATAACGTGATGCTAAAAGATATGCTCTATACTTTTCCCGCGGCGGGCATTTTGTGTATCGCTATCGCATAATTGCCTTGGGCAAAATTTTAGAAGTCCTTGGGATCCTCTATAGAGCAGCTTGGTACCCTATATTTAGTAGTGGGAATTGGTTTGTGTCATGAACTTTTTTCCCAGAATATTTGAGAAACGATTGCGATGACGTGAGACCAAGTTTAATGACAGTAATTGAGAGAGTACATTTTAATGTGTGTTATAAATAAGGGATTTGAAGGTTTGCTTCCTTAGGGTATTTTGTTACTGGCGGCACGGTTGTACTGCTACTGTGATTTACTGATGGTTGATATGTTAACTAGAAAATCTGAAAGCACAGGCAGGCAGTCTTACAACATTTTCTCTGCTAAGGGTGCTTTATTAAGATGTTAGCCAGAAATTAAATTTAAAGCTACCTAACGATGAATAGATTAGCTATTGTGGGTAGTTGTAATTCAGTAATAAGTAAATTTTATTTGAAAAAAATTTTGACTTTTTTTTGAAGCTTTTATTGGGCAATATTTTCAACTTTTAATACAGTGGTCATAAAAGTTTTACTTGTGATAGGTTTCCTTTGCAAACAACTTGCATCGTTGTCTTTTGAAAAATATTTTGGCACAATTTTTCTACTGCTTGTAGTTAATGGCTAGCCTCTACAAAGTGTAATAAATAGAAATAACATTTCTGATGTCAAAACTGTGCAGTAGAAGGGGATGTTACAGGAATCGAGATTAAAAAGTGAATGTTTGTGCTGCTCTTAACATCACTGGATGCCATTTGTGAAATTTAACAGATTTGTGACCAAGGACTTCTGAATTTGTCTCATCTAAAATGGAAGAAATAAACACTACCTCACTGATAGAGTGGCAAGGATTAAATGATGTAGTGGTATGAGTAGTGATTCGGTATAGACTAAGTAATGGGTGTTAATTTTTTGTTTTTATTTTTTATTTTTAGGGACTTAACATGAATTGGAAATAGTTTGACAATATAATATTTAGAGGATAAAGATTTGAAATGTTTTTAGGTTTAGAATTGATCCGAAGTTAAAAAAAAATCAGTGGCATTTAAGACATCCTTCATATTCAGTTGTACCTGTAATTTAGCACATAATTAATAGTTCTTGAGATTCACAATTATAATATTTAGTGATTAAGAAACTTTTACTGGAGAAAATTGTTATTAAGAAAGTGTGTGTTGTTTAAATAGGTTTGAACCCAGTCTCGTGATAGGTGGTGCTGTCATGTAGGTGCTGTCTTTGCCATTTGTTATGCTCTGTAGAATGTATTAAAGGCCTTCTTAAAACGACTTGAGCCAGGCAGAGCAATTGCTAAATGGACTTCTGATTTGTTTTCTCTCGTACTCCTGTGCCTGATTCCGCCTTTAGTGAAGTGTAGTCTGTCAGTATGTGAGTTGCTAATATTTCTTTTCTAGTTTGCTGGTCTAGACCTGAACAACTCAGATAATCAGAATGGAGGAGGAAGTAAAGCAAGTAGTAAGTAAACTGTTTTCTAAATATTTGAGTTTTTATTAGAGGTAATGCTAATATTTTATTGAACTTAATTTTGAATTTTTTTTCCTACAATTTTTACCTGCAAAAAAGTATTTTGGCATATTTGGGTAATAAAAGGGAATAGTGTTTTGTGTATTTGTGTTTTTCTTAGTGGGAAAAAAAAGGTTTCCGAAGGCTCACACTTTTTGTGAAATGGTGTATGTCCAATGAATCAGCAGAAAGGAGATGGGGATGAATACATCTCTCTTAGAGTGAGTTGTGTTAAACCGTAACCTGTCTTAGAGAATTTGTACATTTACATTACAGCTATTGTCCCTTTACTATGAAGAACATAAGAGTGAGAAAACCAGTCTCTGACAATTCGTGGGTGGTGGTTAGAATTTTAAATTTCAGTCAGATTCTCTTTTTAAAAAGTAGGTATAAAAAACATTTTGAAAAGAGTAAAGATTTAAAATTTGAATTGGAGTTTTCAGGTAATATAAAACTGGTGTTTTGCTACTTGGTAGTTAAATTGCTTTTGCTTCTGATCCATAGGCCAGACTACTCTTGCATGCAGCATGGCAGTTGATTTCCTAAAAGTTATGGAAGGCCTTCAGTTAAAGCTCCCAAATTCCTTTCTAACTTTTCATGTTTGTTTGGCTTTTTATTACACTAGAAAGAAAAATAATCTTACTGTGATTTGTTATCTAACCTTTTTTTTCCTTTGAGTAGGCTAAGTTCATTAATAATTTCTTAAAGTGGCAGGACGTTTTAGAAATCTGGATGAAGAACCATTAGTAACTACTGAAATATTTTTGATTTGAGAATTTCAGTTCTTAGAATTTAAGTTAACTACTTTGTTTGCCAAACATGCTTTCCTTATTTTTGTTGGGGTGAAGATGTGTGCTTTTAATGCAATAACTCACTTTAGGTTTTCTTCTCATTTATAATGTCCTTTTTTCCAGCACCTCTATTTTTTAATGGACATTTTGGTAAGGACTGTTTTGGAGGCAACTATAAGCTCTTGATTTTATATTTTCTCTTTTAGAAGGGCGCTATATACCTCCTCACTTACGGAACAGAGAAGCCTCAAAGGGTAAGCTATGATTGGAACTTAGCAGAGATAATTTTTGTTGCCTTTAGAAGTTAGTCAAAAACTAGGGAATATAAAGTAATTTGGGGAAGTCTGTAAACATTGTTCTATTATGCTTCTGGACTGTGGGAAGAACTAATACTTCCTAACCTGGAGAAGTCACGTTGTGAGACAGAAAATTCTCATTTCCTTCGCAAATTCAGAGGGTTACTTTTGTATACAGTTTCACTAGTTCAGCGCTTTATCTGTTTGTAAACATGGAGGAAACATGGTTTCAGTTTTCAAGATTTGTGTTTTGGAGAGGAGGTTCCTACTCTGGAAAGCAAATTGTATGGTGATAAAATCCTAGTTACTGCAGTTCTGAAAAGCTGCTACAATGAAATTAGGGTTACTGCAGAATGGTTAGGAATTGTAGTATTACAGCTTTGAGCATGCCCAATAGGTTGAAGTGATCCTCTGGGCTTTGCTTCTTTCCTTAAATACTTTGCTTGAAAGGTTTTGTTTAAAATGAAATAAACCTGGTATCTTTTACTAAGTGTGTGATTAATAGTGTGGAATAATGTTGATTATTCACAAGTTTGAATGCTATATATTTACAAATTACTTGCAAACTGCGCACCAAATTAGGTGGACTAAAATATTGAGGTAGGAAGGTAAGGAAACCTTAACGGTTACAAGGAATGATGGTATTAAAGGAAGGGGGGTAAGTTTGGGGAAGGTGGAAACTTCCTGCAGCTTGTGGTATTCTTAGCATGTTGTCTGTAAGTGTGGATTAAGTGTCGTTTTTCTGTTTCTAACAAGTCACTAGTTTGATGATAGTGTTTTTTTTTTTTAAGTTGCTGCAGAGTTTCTTCTCATGATATTTTCAGTATTCTTAATAGTAAAATAGAATTTTACCCAGGAAATATTAAATACCTCCAATGGGAGTGACAGTATTTCAGTTGTTAATGCTGGGGCCTTGTCAGTACCTTGGTGTGAAATTAAAAAGGCTTCATGGGGGTGGATTGAAGAACACATTTAAGCAGTCTAGAACAAGGTGTAGGCAACAGTTGAAATTTTTGTTTGTGTTGGTTATTTCCACTTACTTTTCTTTCTTTTAGATGATAATAAATGAAACCAGGTTGTATCTTAAATATTGAAGATACTCAGATGACCAATCATGTTTATATTGCTTTTGATAGAACTCGTAAGTCCCTGTTGTTCACTGTGGAGATTGCTACAAAAAGTAGTCTATATGAGCATAATTCATGAAGCTCAATTTGGTGCTTCAGTCTTCCTGAATTTTGATTCAAATATTCTGTCCTAATACATCTGGCTTCTGATTGGTAATCATGTCACTTTACCTTGGTTTAAACTTTTCTCTGGGTAATTGACGCTCCTGGAGGTAACCATTTGTTCAGGTGGGATTTTTCCAAGAAGTGTGTTGATATATGTCATATGGTATATATTTTAAATCTAACACGTTAGATTTGGGAGGAGTCTGTCACATTGTGGGGGGGAGGGCATAACTAAAATGCATAGTAGGGGTGCTGCCTTATACAGCATACTTTACCTTAAAAATTGTGGTGAAAGCAATTGAGGGGTGTCACTGAGAGCAGTTGTAGCTTTAAAAAGAGGAGTCGTCTCTCCAGTCTTAGGAAAATAAAATTTACTGGGGCAGGCTAAAGTTTTGTTGTTTATAAAATGTTAGGAAGCAAATACTAGTGCGTAGTGTAGGCGTACCCTGCTCATATTAATGCAGATTGTTAAGAACAGCATTGTTCTTAGACCATGAGATTACTTAGTTTAATACAGCAATTTCTAAAGGAAAAGAGGTTGAAGGTTTTTATAATGCTGTATGCTGATACAAACCAAGAATGTAGATCTTTTCCAATATCTTGACAAGATAATTTCCCTGTGTGGGGGAGTGTGTGTCAGTGGAGAACTTGGTATTTGGAAAGATAGGAATCCTGTGTTTTTGTCAACTTTTAATTCCTTTTTTGTTAAAGGATCCTGTGATAAAGATAGTTCAGGGTGGAGTTGTAGTAAAGATAAGGATGCCTACAGCAGTTTTGGGTCTCGTGATTCAAGAGGAAAGTCCAGTTACTTCAGTGATCGTGGAAGTGGATCAAGAAGAAGGTAAAATGATTTCTTAAATTGCTATGTATGTATATGCAATAGCAGTTTAGGGACAGGCCTTAGATTTAATGCATTTTTATCATTTGTACTCGTCTATATTTTTAGTGTAATGTTTTTCCTTACCAGACCACCCTTTGTTTAGATTTTAAGCAAAATACTGGTTGTTATTGCTTTGTTAATTTTAATAGGGCTTTACTAAATGAAATCTGTTTAGCAGAAATTACATGAAATAGAACATGTTTGACATCATGAAATTCATTTTTTTATTTGGTTGAGGTTTTTTGACTTCACTGTCAGATTTTAAGGGCCTTATATTTTTGATTGCACAAATATGGTAAATTGATTTACCAGACTTGTTTTGTATGGTTTCTATACGTTAGTCCTTTATTGTTTTTCATAAACAGAATTAAAACTTTTTAAACATTTAATCTTTAGTCTCGCCATAAAAATGAATTTTCTTTTTATTATCCACATGTAACTGGGACAAATGGGTACTTCTTGTTCTCTTGGTTTCCTACGTAGATTATCATTCTGTATTGAAAAGCCATATTCTCAGTTTATGTTAGACTACTTTTAAACTGTAATTTTATAAAAATTTAAGGAAGGATGCAAATTTTTTAAAATGGAGTCATAAATTATAAACTAAATAATTGACAAATGAAAATAGGGCAGTATCGGATTACTGACATCTTTGAGGGTTATATAGTCATGACAAACAGTTCAACTTTTATATTGATAAAAGTTCTGGTTAAATGACAAAATTCTGATTGTTTTTTCAGGTTTGATGATCGTGGAAGGAGTGACTGTGATGGCATTGGCAATCATGGTGACAGGATGGGCTTTGGCAGATTTGAATGTGGTGGATATAGTCGCTGG
This sequence comes from Choloepus didactylus, assembly GCF_015220235.1. Lineage (NCBI taxonomy): Eukaryota > Metazoa > Chordata > Mammalia > Pilosa > Megalonychidae > Choloepus > Choloepus didactylus. The sequence continues at coordinate 42,580,304 of NC_051335.1, read as the reverse complement.
TGTGATAAATCAGATGAAGATGACTGGTCAAAAGCGCTTCCACCAAGTGAACGCTTGGAACAGTAAGTTTTTGGAGTGTATGTTAATTGTTAAGAAATTTATTACCAAGCATAACATGTGTAAAATTCATTTGATTTTAGGGAACTCTTTTCTGGAGGAAATACTGGAATTAACTTTGAGAAATATGATGATATACCAGTAGAGGCAACTGGCAATAATTGTCCTCCACATATTGAAAATGTAAGTTTTTTGTTTGACTTTATTAGGACTGTGTTTTCTCTGTTTATCAAATGAGAATGGGCTTCCCAAGAGCATATTTCTTCATAATAAAGTCAGAGGCCATATTTTAATAAGTATAATAACAGAAACTTCATCAGGTTATAAAGAGGGAGAAATTGAGATTAATGTCACCCTATGAATAATATACTGAAATAGAAAATTGTTTAACATTTGAAGCACCCAAAACTTAAATATATAGATTAAACCTCTCATCCATTTTCTTAAAACACCTATTACAGACTAAATCACTAATAGGCTTTTATTTGGTTTCCTTTTACTGTTCAGAATAAAATCAAACCAAACATAGCATTTCTAGTTGTGTTTGATGACTCTCATTAAATTCTTGACAGTTCAGTGATGTTGAGATGGGAGAGATAATCATGGGGAACATAGAGCTTACTCATTTCACCCATCCTACTCCAGTACAAAAGCATGCCATTCCTATTATCAAAGAGAAAAGAGACCTGATGGCTTGTGCCCAGACTGGTAAGCTCACTTGATAAAAAGTAAATTTTTCCCAAGACTGCCTAACTTAAAAGTAGTGCAATTAGAATGTGCCTTTGGAGTGTCTGTGTTCCAAATGTTGGGGAGGCCTGAATCCTATATTCTTCCTGATCGTGAAATAGGTAAATATTAGCTGGAAGTGTCTCTTTTTGCGTTTTCACTGTTGGAACTTCTGAATGAAATTGGTATTTTCATCAGGGAGAAGCCTGTATGAAATTGTCATCTTATGGTTACTGCAGTGGGGGAAATTATTTTGATTATAATGGTGGGAAAGCCGTATAACTTACTGAATTGGAAGGGTAAAGCTTGTGACCCACAGTAGCTTCTCGCAATGTCTAGTTTTAAAATTTGAAGGGTTAGGACTATTGCATATTTGTTAGAATTTGACCTGAATAAGGAAGATAAGATGGCAAGCTTTGCTTTGTACATATTTAAAAACTATATAAAACTGAATCATTTGTCATTTTAAAATACTTTCTTTCAAAACAATTATATCTTTTTACATTATAGTTTGATAAAACCACCACCTGTTTTTTGGTCAATAAAGCATAGCTTTATCCATTTGCTTAGGCATAGCCAGATGGCTGTTAACATGCTATAAATACAGAAGCTGCTGTGCAAATAGTTTGCTGAGTTCTGCTTTACAAACTAACAGAAGTTGATGCTGCTTTTGAGACAGTTTTTCAGAATGCAAAAATATGAATAGACAATGTTTTAAAATATCATAATAGTATTCTTACATTTCTTAGCTGTGTAAGTTTATCATATTTTCTAAAAATTGGGGAAATAAAGTAAAACTTCAAATTTCAAACCAGTGTTGTTTTAACAGGGTCTGGAAAAACTGCAGCATTTCTCTTGCCCATCTTGAGTCAGATTTATACAGATGGTCCAGGAGAGGCTTTGAAAGCTGTGAAGGTAAATTCTTTGTAAAAAAGTAAGAATTTTTTGTTTAGTATAAGTTGTTAAAGTAAATATATATTGAGAATTTTCTAAATTTTTAATGTTTTGATTTTTTCAGTGGAAAAGTTTTTTAGATGTGTTAATCCTTAAAAAGAGAATTTTATTGAGATGAACTATAAAAATGTTACCATATTATTTAAAAGATCTTAGTTTCATTTATAAATTTTATTTATTTCTTAGGAAAATGGAAGGTATGGGCGTCGCAAACAATACCCAATCTCCTTGATTTTAGCCCCAACAAGAGAGTTGGCTGTACAGATCTATGAGGAAGCCAGAAAAGTAAATAGACTTTTAGTAATTATTGCTCTTTTCTTTTATTCTAGCAAAGTTTTTATGAATATCTAATAAATTCTTTGCTTATAGTTTTCCTACCGGTCTAGAGTTCGCCCTTGTGTGGTTTATGGTGGTGCTGATATTGGTCAGCAGATTCGAGACGTAGAGCGTGGATGCCACTTGTTAGTGGCTACTCCAGGACGTCTAGTGGATATGATGGAAAGGGGAAAGATTGGATTAGACTTCTGCAAGTATGTTAGTCTTATGTATGCAAAATCTTTTTTTGGGGAGAGGGGAGTGTTATTGGTCATAAATTTTACATGTTTTGCAGAATTACACTAATGATTAATATGCATTAGTTTTAATATAAAGAAGTGATTTTAATCATTTAGCCCTCTAGTTATTTGAAATATAATTAACTTTCAGTTAAAGATTTAGTAAAATTTTTTTCTGATGTTGTATGCATGGTTCATTATGACAGAATCAAATAAATAGCTAACTTGCCTATGTGATCTTGACCATCTTATCTAGCAGGATTCTGTGTATGTTACCCCTTTGTCAAATTATGAGGCTAGATAGTCATACCTGAGTGAAATATATATTAGAGTGGTTTATCATAAACACAACCAAGTCTTATTTCGTAACAGATATTTAGTGTTGGATGAAGCTGATCGGATGTTAGATATGGGGTTTGAACCTCAAATACGTCGAATAGTTGAACAAGATACTATGCCACCAAAGGGCGTGCGCCATACCATGATGTTTAGTGCTACTTTTCCTAAGGAAATACAGGTACTGTTAAGTGTTAATTTTTATTTAAGATATTTATGTTTATCTCAGTGACACATTAGACTTTTTTTGTTTTTCAGATGCTTGCTTGTGATTTCTTAGATGAATATATCTTTTTGGCCGTAGGCCGAGTTGGCTCTACCTCTGAAAACATCACACAGAAAGTAGTTTGGGTGGAAGAATCAGACAAACGGTCATTTTTGCTTGATCTCCTCAATGCAGCAGGTAAAATATGAATAATTACAGTATCAGGTGTTTTTGGATATCATCCCTTTTGTGGTTTGTTTCCCAATCTAAAATTTGTTAAAATGAAGCTTATTAAATCTGCTTCATTTGCATGCTTAAAAGTGCAAAGACTTTCAGACTAGGCAGTAGTGCCAAGTCAGTATTAGTAACAAAATCATCTAATTTTTCAGGGAAGGATTCACTGACCTTAGTGTTTGTTGAGACCAAAAAGGGTGCAGATTCTCTGGAGGATTTCTTATACCATGAAGGATACGCTTGTACCAGCATCCATGGAGACCGATCACAGAGAGATAGAGAGGAAGCCCTTCACCAGTTCCGCTCAGGAAAAAGCCGAATTCTAGTGGCTACTGCCGTGTGTATATATTTTATTATTCAGTTAAGCATGTATTAAGTGTTGCTTTCTTTTAACAAAAGGTATTTTTCAGGTAGCAGCAAGGGGACTGGACATTTCAAATGTGAAACATGTTATCAATTTTGATTTGCCAAGTGATATCGAAGAATATGTACATCGCATTGGCCGTACAGGACGTGTAGGAAACCTTGGTAAGGAGTTTAAAACGTGGTTTGAGATGGTCTTGATTGTCTCCATTTTGTATTGTACTGCATGCAGTGGAAGGTTTGTTGTAAGGGATCTTAAATATATTAAGGATAAGCTAATGTTGGATTTACCAAGTTTTTTTTCCCAAGTTCTTTAATTTGGCTAAATTGCAAAGTTTAACTTTGTAGTAGTATACTTAATATTGTATGTAGGAAAGAGAGAACACCAGGTATACTTTATGGAAGCCTAAGCTTTTTGTATACTTTTTTGGACTCTTAGGCCTTGCCACTTCATTTTTTAATGAAAGAAATATAAACATCACCAAGGATTTATTGGATCTTCTTGTTGAAGCTAAACAAGAAGTGCCTTCTTGGTTAGAAAATATGGCTTATGAACACCACTACAAGAGTAGCAGCCGTGGACGTTCTAAGAGGTAAATATAATAGATAAAATTGTAGTGAGGGGGGATGGGCCTTTACTCTTAATTGCTTTGAGCAAGTAATTACATCCAAAATTAGCTTAAAAATGTTTGAGGTTACTGATAGCCCTTCATTGCAGAGGGCTTTGGAAACACCAGTAAAGAAATCTCACTACAGTGGGAATTGAAGTGAAAGATCAGAAAGTGAAAATTTGAATGTTTATAGGGGAATTGGCATTTTAATTGAATCTTTCTCATAAACCACCACGTACTGGTTTGCCTTAAAGTAGATTCAGTGGAGGATTTGGTTCCAGAGACTATCGACAAAGTAGCAGTTCCAGCAGTTCTAGCTTTGGTAGTAGTTGGGCAAGCAGCAGCCGCAGTGGTGGAGGTGGTCATGGAAACAGCAGAGGATATAGTGGAGGTAATGTTAATGTTCAGCCTCATATTGTTGGTTTTTCTTTCTCAAAGTCATTTTTTTTCAAAGCATTTTAAAAATTACTGAGGCAATTTTATTTGCCCAAGAAATCAAATGCTATAGAGTTCTTTCATTAAGATTATCTTAAAGTACTTGGAAAAGAATAAAAAGATACTAAAAATGGATGACTTAATTTCTTTTTTCTAAAATTTCTTAATAGGTGCCTATGGAGGCTTCTACAATAGTGATGGCTATGGAGGAAATTATAACTCCCAGGGGGTTGACTGGTGGGGCAGCTAAATCTGCCTTGAAGCAGTCATCCTTTCAAGCAAGCTAATACAGAAACCACGTGTAACTTAGCCAGACTCTATACTGTATAGCTTCAAGAACTTGCAATACATTACCAACTGTGATTCTCTTGAAAAGATTTTAAAGGAGCTCAAGGTCACAAGAAGAAATGAACAATCAGCAGCCCTTTTTTAAATTTGGTTTGAAAACTTAATTGCTGTAGTTTGGGTTAACTCCTCTCTGCTTACTCCCACCCAAACTGCATTTAATAATTTTGTGACTGAGGATCATCTGTTTGTTAATGTACTGTGACTTTAGCTTTAGACTACTTCATTAGTTTGATGTCCTGTTGGCTCAGTAATGCTCAAGATACCAGTTGTTTTGACAAAATAAATTTACTGAACTTGGGCTGAAATCAAAATGTGGCACAAAGATGTGGTACAGCCTAATACATGAGTCATTATTTTATCATAAATATAAGAGGAAAAAAACATAATGCAGTAGCCTGCATTACGACTTTTGATAATTACAGATTGGAGCTAGCAGGGATCATCCATAGTTTCTATATGGCAACCTGTACTAAATTCAGTTCTTGTTTACCCTATCCTGGATAGGTACTTAGAACCCGATAGTTTGTTTTAATAGGCCATTGCAGTCATAATAAGCTGATGTATGAATATACATATACATTTTTCTTCAAAGTACTCTTCTGAAGTAAATGCAAGTATATACAGCAATTCCTCTACATGCTTAGGCAACTCATTCATTGTGAACTAGCCAAGTGTGGGCATACTGTTGTTAGACGGAAAGTTGAAAGGTTTGATAGAAGTTTGGGGAATTTTGACTTACTTAGATTTTAAAATGCCTGCCGTAAGTAAATTTGAAGTGGTAGAATGGCTGACTGGCAGTGACCAGCCATCATTAGGGATCTGGTTGCATATTGGTTTGTAATGTTATGCTAGTGTTAGTGTTTTTTAGTCAAGAACCTATGAATAAGGATATTGCAGCAGGCTTTATTTTAATATAGATTCACTTTACTGTGTACAAGTTGTGTTAAGATGTTAAAATGACTTACACTGTAGACATTGTAAAAACTGAGAATAACAGACTGAAATACTTGAGATCACATGTTGGAAATACATCCCAAATTTTTAACTGCACAGGTAAGGTATCAGTTCTGTATAGTGCAGTTTTAGTCTATTGAAGTTGCGTAGGTTTCTGTTCTAGATTTGGCCAGAGATGATTGTTCTTCACTAAAAATGCCTATCACTTGGAATTTTGTGGTCAGAATGCAGATAACAATTAATACATCCTTTACACTGGTGTAAGAAGTTGGCAGTAGATTTTCAAAGTGTATTATGCCTTGTTATAAAACTTAATAAGTAGGTGCACTTGACAGTATTGAAGTCATTTGTTAATGGTGCTGTTTCAGTTAGCATGTAGGTTTAAACTCTTGGACATTTTGCCCAGAACTTTTTACAAAGTACTTATTTTATTGCACATTCAGAAGTTCATGTATTTGTCTTATGTGCGTTTCCTTAAACTTCCAAATTATTTAGTCTTTTGAAGATTGTTGAATGCAGCTTGTATAAGAACTAGATTCCAGATTTTATTTGGGACCGTGAGAGTGATGGTTGAGAAGAAAACTCTTTGCACATGACAGACTTTAGATACTTTTTGCTGCTGGTTTTGTGTAATATTTATTGAAAATTTTGGAAAATATTTGTTTTTGTAAGCCTTAAAGTAATTCTTGGAGGGTTTAAAGAAACTTGACCAGAAGACAGTACAACAACACTGGCACTTGAATGTTGTACATCAGTGTATAAGAAATAATGTATTTTGGGGTAGTGTGAGCTTTCAGTGCTAAGTCCTATTAAACTTAAGTCAAAAAAGTCAGACCTGACATTGGCAGTATAGCCATAACTTTCTAAAAAAATTGAAGACAAAGTTGGCAGCTTGAAATTAAAACATGCCAAGGTTTTGATAGATTGTCTTAAGAAATTGTGGAAGCACTGCTAAACACTGCTGTGAAAGCATCCACATTTTCAGAGCCCTATGAGTTTTGTTAACTTTGTTGTTTTGTCTTTTTTCAGTGACTGGCATATTGCAGTCTCATACGTGTGGTTATGTTTGTGTATTGCCATGTTCAGTGACATAATATTCAGATTTATGAACAATATTTTTGGTAATAAGATTTCAAAAACCACGATACAAAAATGGATTTAAACTTGCTGTCCATAAATATTGAACCTCAGGTTGCTGTAAATTTAGTAATTGTTTGTTTTAGGTGCTTATTAGTTTTAGGTGCTTATTAGTTGTAGATGCTAGCTTTTATGTGCTATGTTTATTCTGTTTTTAACTAAAATAAAAAGTTGGTCATAATTTTCTGCTGTCTGTTGTATTTGTAAAACCAAGTGAGAATCATTCTCTCAACCTGAAGTTTGAAACTGTAGTATTTTGAGAGAAGTACTCAGGTGCTTTAAATACTGAATAATGATGAATATGATGTAAATTTGTAATCTGAAGAATTTAAATTCTGGTATTTTGAGAGAAGTGTTCAGGTGCTTCAAATATGGGAATGATGGTGGTGGTGTAAATGTGTCATCTAGAGGCAGAAGGATTTTTATTTTCAATGTTAGAAATCTGAAAGGCCTATAAACAGTATGTATACTACATATTGGCTTAATTTAAGCAACTTAATATGGGTGATACTGTATTTTAATAAGCCTTTGATATGATATAGATGAGATTGTATTTCACTTAGCCATAGTTCGGTGCTGAACTATGGTATAAAAGGTCAATTTACCTAGTAGTTCAAAAATTGTTCTTTATTGTAAAAATCTACCTAAGAAGAGTTACTTGAAACAAGTTGATGATAAGAACCAAATTTAGTTCTTTTTATTGTCTGGCAATTCATTACCATGGATTGCTGAAGGCAGCCAATACCAAATGGTAGATTGGTAAGCAGCTATAGCTGCCTAAGATGTTGACATCTGAAATGGACATGAAATTGTGTTACTGTGTTTCTTTTTTTTTCCCGTGAGTCAAAACTTGAGAATTGCCATTTGTGTCCCTTTGTGCCTCTCACTTACTGTTCCTGCAGAGGAAAAAGGGAAAGCACTGTCCTGAGTTTCCAGTGTAAGTTGGTTTTATTTTTATTTTACACTTCTCTACATCCCAGAAATGAAATTAATGTCTAATACTCAAATCTTTACTCTGCATTATGTTTGTGAGGTAAAATTGTATTTGGTTGTAAATCCCATTTTAACTGCTGTGTAATACTTTGTGTGATGAATACCTGGATTGAATATAGTTTGTAGCTGTTATGAATTGCTCTGCTATGAAATTCTTGTATACAATTTATGGTAGACATGCACATTTCTTTTGCATTCAAGAAATGGAGTTTCTGTGTCTGTGGTTTTCTAAGCTGTTCTGGTTGCTCTGTTTTTTTTGGAAATACTTGGTTTGTCATGTGCAAACTGAATTTGATTTCTTGATGACACTGTGGCTGAGGTTCATGAAGTCAAAAGAAATTTGTTTTCATCAGAAGGATGTACTGAAATACTGCTGAAATCCATGCTAAAATACTTGAAATAAGTTAAAATGACCCTGATATTTGGCATTTGATTTTAAGTAATTCAGAAAAAGATGTGGTAGGTGAAGTTAGCAAAATGGTGATAATTGTTGAAGTTGAGTGATAGGTACACATCTTTTATGTTTGTCATATTGAAATTAAATAGTAGATAATAAACTTCAGAAGCTCTGTGGTGACTTGGAAATCTGGAAGCCATGGCAGGGGCTAGATTTACAGCTAGATTTAGATGTCCTTTTGAACAAAATAGACGTGCATCTTCTGCAGCAATACACAAACCTGTTTTGCTGGGAACATTGAATTTGAAATGGTGCTAGTGTTTGGCAGTTTCCTTTTTGGAAATAGAAGTCTGTAGGATCAATAGCAGAATTTGCCATTCCGTGCCCCCCCTTTCCTTTCGTATGTATATATCCAACAAACGTAGTTATGCATTCACCAAAAGATAAGTGTATTAAAGCATGCAAATTAATAAAATGAAGACAGGAGTGTATAAATGGTGTGTTTATATAATGGGTGTTATACAGCAATGAGATAAAATCTCACAGCCAAAGAAGCCAGACAAAAGGATGCATACTGTGATTACATATGCAGAAAGTTAAAGGTAAAACTAATCATTGGTTGTATATACCTTGGATAGTAACCAACATAGTCACATCTGTGTTGTAGCCACATAGATGTGCCACATAGTATTTACTTGAGCTATGGATGATGAAACTTGTATTTTTCTTGGTTAAAATTTTGAAACCTATGGAAATAATATAAAATACATCCTTTATCTTTTTTCATGTCAAGTACTTTATTGTACAATTAAGTGAACAGATGTAAAAACTTTGACAAATTCATGTAGATTAAGAACCAATACATGCCTCACATTCCTGAGAATTTGTCTGTCTTTATATCAGGATAGTAGTGTCATTTGTGCTATATGTAAGGACATTGGCTTGAATATAGAAAACCTACCTTTGGTGCAGAACATCTTTGTTGTTTTCATTTGCCTTCACTGTGGCCTAGAGACAGCAGAGATAACCACCGTAGACTCTTGGTATCTTTCTCAGTGCCCTTTGTCTTGTGTTTAAGCCATGAACCATTGTGATGGTCTATAAATTGTGGCTCGCTTTCCACATGACGAGATGGGGAAAAGTGGGACAGGGTACACCAGCCATTTTCTTGAACCATATCCTATTACTATTCAGGATGATGTATAAGAGTTATTGCCACGTGCAGGTATAATATAGTACCAGGTTAAATAAGTGTTCCTCAGGGGAAGGGACAGCCACAACAAGTTAATCTGGGTGAATATGCCAGTGGTGAGGAATGGGCATCTTTACTTCAGAAATAATCTGCAAACCAGTCTGCAAAGGAACATGGGTGAAGTTGCAGGGAGGTAAATGTGGGCACACTGAAGATCTGAGGCCTTCTAGGTGATCTAGGAATTGACTAGGGCAAATTCATGGTGCACTTCAGTTTAGTATCTTCTCAATTTATGGCAATAGCCTCTGTTCTGAAATGATACTGGGCACTCTTTGCTCAGTATTAGAGCTCTGGATTGTTTATGGGATTTTTTCGGAAATTGTATTGCTTTCAAGAATAGCCCCATTTAAACTAAGATTTCTAGTCAATAAGTGTCATAATTCTGGAAAGAAAAGGTTAGAGATGGAGATGGATTTATTAAACTGACATCTGGATGAGAAGATACAAGAGACAAGTTGAATAAAATTTTTGGAGGGTTGGCAGCAGCAGCCCATAAGAAATCTTAGTTTTTTTGTTTGTTTTAATTGAGATAACATTCACATACATAACAGTCATCCAAAACGTCCAGTTAATTGTTCACAGTACCATCATATAGTTGTGCATTCATCACCCCAATCTATTTTTTGAACATTATCTTTGTACCAGAAAAAGTGAAAAAAAAAGAAAAGAAAAGTAAAGAACACCCAAATCATACCCGACCATCCCACCTATTTTTCATTTAGTTTTTGTCCCCATTTTTCTACTCATCTGTCCATACACTGGATGAAAGGTCTCCATTCCACAGGGTTTTCACAATCACACTGTCACCCCTTGTAAGCTGCGTTGCTATACAGTCATCTTGTTCAAGAGTCAAGGCTCCTGGTTTGTAGTTTGATAGTTTCAGGTGTTTAGTTCTAGCTAGAGAAATGTAGTTTTTTAATTTACAAAACAAAGAACACCTTAATTCCAAAACTAAAAGTGAATTTACGCTATTTGGACTTGGAAAAGAGGCTGGCAGTGTATAGTGAATGCTCGATGTATATATGAACAGTTGATTATTTTTATGCATGATTTCAGGATTACACCTTATTTTAGTTTCCTGGCTGTTAAATACTATACAACAGATTGGTTTAAACAGGAGGAGTTTATAGGGTTATTGTTTTGAGACTAGGAGTCCAAAATTGAGTCAGCAAGATGGAGGTTTCTCCCTGAAGATTGGGATTATGGAGCTGGCTGCCAACAGTCCTGGGACGTTGGCTGTTCTGTCACGTCATTGCACATGGGCAGTGTCTTCTGGTCTCCCCAAGATCTGTTGGCTCTTCCCCATGGCTTCTTCCTGTGGCCACCTCTGTAAGTCTTCCCTTAATAAAATTAAGGCCCAAACCTGATTCAGTTGGCCACCTCATAGCTAAAATTAATTTCATGAGAAGTTTCTATTTTCAATGGGTTAACACCCTTAGGAATGTATTAGGAACATGTTTGGGGTATAAATTCAGTCCCACCCACCCACATGACAGAATGGAAACAAAATCAAAACTCATATTCACTCATCTCCCACATTTGGCTTAGTGGCTCTATCATCTGTGGAATTTGGTAGCAAACTGAAGGACAAAGGGAAAACTATGACCCTTCTGTAATCTATCTCATAGGAAAATTGTAGCACAGAAAAATGGGAATAAATAAGTTGATGGCACGAGGAGATTTAGGGACTAAAATTTTGCCTCATTTTGAAAGAAACTTTTCAAATTAATGGATTATGCCTAAAAATTCTCCATTCAGTTCTCTTACATGTAGATGTATGGTTCATTTTGAGTTAAGTTTTGCAAATGTCAGATTTTAAATCATCGATTTTTGTTTTGGCCTATGAATTATTGGCAGTGTTACTTGAACCTTCATTGAATTGCTTTTTTATAGATAGTACATTTCACATTTGAAACTTGACATATATACGGAACAGTGATAACTTTCAAAGTACGATTTAACACGTATATTTCAAAGAATGTTTAGGTTACAGTTCTACGATTTCAGTTATTTTGTGATATGTAACATTTGTAAATTGCTTTTAAACCTCTGTAAAGATCAGTTGGACATATTTGTTTGGATTCTGTTTCCATTGATCTGTGTGTCTATCCACCTCTTCAGACGAGCTGGCTACAAATTTAGGAGTTTCCGTGGGCTTTCTCAGGTTAATAATTTTCTGTGATTACATTTCTATTGTAGCAAAAGTATACAACTTAGAACCAGCTAAAGAAAGAAGCATATAGGGCAATGTCTGGAAGGATCCCAAATGCTAAAATGCCAGTTCTCTCTCAGTAGAGGCATGGATGGCATTTCTACCCTTGGTGAAGATGTGTGACAATAAACAAAGGTTTGCCAACTGGGGAAGCTCACCTGCACCTTGATATCCAGACTTTTGTGGGGGGTTGATCATACACTGATCATGTACATAATGGCTGACCTTTATTCTCCAGCCCTTCTTGGAGGTTGGCCTATATAATAATTTTAGTGATCAGCTCCTTCACAGGTCAGAACTGGTATGTGGCTCAAAACCAAATTATCTCACTGTTAGGTGTATCGTGGCTAAACACCCGAGGCAATCCAAGACATTCTTGTAAGGCAGAATGTTCTAAGAGACTAGAGATCACCTTTAGTAGCTGAGGACTACACACTTCAATCTCTGGAAATTTTTGAAGTCCTTTGTTTCATCAGATTATGCGTACCATTTTAATGCAGTTTTATTGAGTTACTGTCACATAGTTGTGCTTTCATCACCACAAACTGAACATTTTCATTACTCCAAAAAACCAAATGAAAATTAAAGAATATCAAAACATCCCATTCTCCCCTCCATTTTTCATTTGCTTTTAAACATATGGTTTAACTGAGATACATTCATACACCCTACATCATCCACAGTGTATGTCAGTTATTCACAGCACCATCATACAGTTGTGTGTTCATCACCAGAATCAATTTTTGAAGCTTTTCCTGACTCAAAAGCAAAAAGGAACACCTGTTCTCTCCATCCCACCCTATTTTTTATCTAATTTTTGTCCATTTTTCCACTCATCTGTCCATACACTGTATAAAAGGAGTGCCCAGCCACAGGTTTTCACAGTTACACAGTCACGTTTTTCAAGTTACGTAATTATACGATTGTCTTCAAGAATCAAGATCACTGGGTTGCAGTTTGACAGTTTCAGGTGTTTCCCTGTAGACATCACACTGTAGTCTAAAAGGTGATATACATACAGCATATGAGAATACCCTACAGTAACCTCTCAATTCCCGTTTGAAATCACTCAGCCTCTGGAACCCTTTGCTTTATCTCTCTTCCCCCTTTTGGTCAAGAAGATCCTTCTCAATCCCACAGTGCTGGTCCAGGCTCATCTTCAGGGGTCTCTTCCCACATTGCCAGGGGAACTCACACCCCTGGGTGTCATGTCCCACATAGCAGGGAGGGCAGTGGGTTCACCTGCCAAGTGGGCTTAGTGAGAGAGGGGGCCTCATCTGAGCAACAAAAAGGCTCTCTGAGAGGGACTCCTAGGCACAATTATAAGTGGGCTTAGCCTCTCCCTTGCAGCAGCTAGTCTCACAGGGGAAGGCCTCCAGATCGAGGGCTAGGCCCACTAAATTAGCAGGCCCAATGTTTGTGGGAAAATCAGCAATAGTCCAGGTGGGGAAATCCAACACTTAACGCATTTCTCTGCAGTTCCTCGGAGGTCCCCGCAAATACACTTATTCTCTGCCCAAATCTGGGATGTATCAGGATTTCACCCCAGCCTTTATGAACTCACCAAATCCCACTTCCCATTCACCACTCCCTGCACCAGTGGTGTTCAAAGAAACTAATTGTACAAGTTACTTCTAGTGAGCTACAGAAAATACACATCCTGCACCAGATAAACATTTCCCTTGGTCTAGCACATGAACTGTAGTTTTAAAACCCAGTCAGTATCCTTTACCCTTGGGCCTTATTTGCCTTAGTCCTAACCAGATCCTCTTCATTCATATCACAAATTAAAATCTGAATTCTTTTTCAGCTCTTTCAACAGTTGTCATGTGGGGTAATACTGACATTCATAGCTGTCAAGTTCCAGCTGTGAGTCTCATGTATCACACAGATACCCAAAGTTCCAGAGACCAACCAGGTTATACACAGGGAGCTCAGCATCTCAGGATTTAGAGAGCCATTACAGTTCAGGAATAGTTGTGGCTGCTGTAAGAGCTTACAATCTAAGGACTATTACAATAAGCATTCCCCTGATAAGCTGTGCCTTAAAATTCAGTTCTGAGTTTACACATTATAGTTAGTCCATATTAGTGAGGCATGATAATATTTGTCTACCATGTCTTTTTTTTTTTTTTTTTTTGAGGATGCAGAAGTTTTTATTGGTCACTGGTTCCCCAGAGGGCACCCTGCTTCTGCTGCCTCAGTGCCTCAGAATTTTGGTGGTGGTAGTCTCAGATACCACTTTGCTATCCACAATCTTGCAGGTAGTGGTCTTGTGGATGGTTTGCATGGAGTTGCTGCTGCCCAGGGCATCGCTGAGACTGAAGTCCTCTCCGTCTTCTAGCAGGCGACAATAGGTGGCAATCTTGGTCTCCAGCTTGACCTTGCTGTTCAGCAGGGCCTCATACTCCTAGGCCTGGTGCTGCTCCTCTGCCCGGGTCTGTGCCAGCTCCGATTCCAGGTGCAGCAGGACCCCGTTGAGCTGCTCCATCTGCAGGGCATAGCGGGCTTCCACCTCCCACAGGCTGTTCTCCAGGCTGGCTTTCAGGTTTCTCGTGGAGTCCAGGTCGATTTCCAAGGACTGGACAGTACTTCTCAGCTCCGTGAGTGTCATCTCAGCACCTCCTATCTCAGTGGACTGAGAGGTGACCACTGTGGTGCTCTCTTCAGTCTGCTGAGACCAGTACTTGTCCAGCTCCTCTCCATTCTTCTGAGCCAACTTGTCATACTGGGTTCGGATGTCTGCCATCCTTGCTGAGGTCCTGAGACTTGGGGGCGTCCACCTCCATGGTCAGCCCAGAGCTGGCAATCTGGGCTTGTAGGCCCTTTACTTCCTCCTCATGGTTCTTCATGAAGAGCAGCTCCTCCTTGAGAGCCTCAGTCTCCGTCTGCAGCTGCAGCCGAGTGACATTGGTGTCATCAGTGACCTTGCAGAGCCCATGGATGTTGCTCTCCACTGACTGGCGCATGGCCAGCTCCGTCTCATACTTGACTCTTCAGTCATCTGCAGCCAGCTGGGCATTGTCAATCTGCAGAATGATGCGGGTGTTGTCCACAGAAATTTCAAAGATCTGAGCCTTCAGTTCCTCGATGATCTTGAAGTAGTGGCTCCAGTCCCTGACCTGGGGTCCCTTCTTCTCCAGGTGTTCCTGAATTTTGCCTTCCAGTCTCCGATTCTCAGTCTCCAAGCTCCTCACCCTGTCTAGGTAGGAGGCTAGGCGGTCGTTGAGGGCTTGCATGGTCTCCTCCTCGCCCTGGATGCCCCTCATTCCCGCCAGACCCCCAGCCACCCCGCCAGCCAGGCCCCCGGACCCCTAGCCGCCCCGGGAGCTAGAGGAGCAGGACATGGAGATCTGGGAGCCCGAGCCCGCAGTGCGCGCATAGATGCTGGCTGCGCTGCTGGCTGCGCTGTTGGCCGGCCGGACCTGGTGGCTGGACAACTGGACCGATCCCAGGGATCGGTAGTTGGTGGAGAAGGTGGTGGAGTGGGTGGTGAAGCTCATGTTGTCTGGGGAGGAAGGCAAGAGGCCAGGACTCTGGATATGGACACAGAATACCATGTCTTTTTGATGACCTATTTATAATTACATAATGCTACTCATCTCTAATAACAATTTTTTCTTAAGTCCATTTGGTTATTGGTATAGTCACACTATACCAAATTTGATTACTATTTGCACAGTATATTTTTTCATACATTTACTTTTTACTGACTGTGTTAATGTTACAGAGTTACTGCACTGCTAAAACCATGACTGCAAATTCAGGGAAAGAAATGGTACAATGGGCAGCCTCATATACCCATCTATACAGTTTATTAAAAGTTGATTCGTGTACATTTTGATAATTTCACAATCTTTAAAGTTGTAATAAGTGTTGGGTTTTAAAATCTGTTCCAGGTCTTCAGATTTCTAGTACAGCATGCCATTAAATAACATTTTCAAATATGCCGTCTACCATTAAATAACGTTTCAAATATTCATCTAAGCTCAAAGGCATGTCCAACAAGTTTTTTTTCTGGAAAAGATGCATACTTTTCAAGGAAAATACATGGCTCAATGTTGAAGAGAATATTTGTTCAGGTTTTTTTGTTTCCAAATGAAGTCCTCAGTTTAACCAAGAATCTTATTGTCTTTTAAGCATCCAACCTCTCCTGGGTTCAGCTACTTGCTCAAATAGATAAGAAGGCAGTCATCCTTCCAGTCACCTCAAATAATCTTGAACATTATTGTCCAGAAGTGGTTGACAGATCCTGTCAGGAAACACTGTAACCTTGCTAGGAATTCAAATCCTGCATTGACACTTTCATCAAAACTGACCTCCTGTAAGAACAGGCTCCCACATCAGGAGAGTATTATTTACTCATTTGCTTCACTCTTCCAGTAGCTAGTCTGCATCTCCAGCATTTAGCCAAAGGGATTTATTAAAGAGAAACCCAGACTGCATCAAGGAGTCGCATACCACTTTGAAATACTTCTGTTGAGCCAGATAGACAAAATTAGGGAATTACCAGACTATCTCATTAGATGGAAGTAAACTTTTCAGTAACTGTGGGTAGCTTCTTCCAGTACCTTTTTTTTTTCCAGTACATTTTAAGGACTAAAATTTACTTGGTAGTTTGTTGTAATTATTAAAAACACAAGTGCTACATCACCTGTCTTTTGCCTTGACTCTCCAAATGAACCACATAAAGAACATGAAAAGTCTGATAATAGCTAGCTGGAACAATCACTTCATCTATAGAATGTTCAATAAAATGTGGGTGCAAGTACAATATTTGGAATTCTTGCCAAAGTTCACACAAAATCCACGAAACTTAAAAATGGTCTTAGGCAAGCTTCTGGTCTTCTTGATTTGAATATAGAACAGATCAATGAATCCTTCAGCCACAGCACATACTGTTAGATACTGTTTCTACTGCCATTTATAATTTAGAACTGATGACAGATTTTAGTTAGATCACTGGCAGGTTTTACACAAAAGACTGTTTGGTTCCAGTCATGGGGTTGACAAATTCATGAGACGTTTCAAAATCCTAATGCATACTCCAGGTTACTAAACCAAACAATATGCTGTGATAAGGAAGTAATGCAAGCCAAAGCAAAAAAGACCTTATTGTGGAACATAGGAGAAGTAAATAAAAATTACTAAAAGATAAAAGATTATTCCCTTCCCACCCTCCTTTTCCCACTTGGTGGACCCAAGCATACTTGAATTTGTTGTTACCTTGAAATACAACTAAAGACTTTAATTATAAATCACAGCGCTATATAGATAATCTGAACACATCAGTTCTTTAGAGAGGCATGTCCCAGGAAGTCTAATATAGCCACAGGCTATAGGGTCAGGCACAGGTCAGGTTATTAAGGCCTCTTAAATCTTTATCTTTTATAGCAGATCAGAACTCATGCAACAGACTTCCTTATAGGAATGTCTTATAGGAATTTCTTACAGGAATCCAGAAACAGCTGGTTAGAAGTCTCCTATCAACACTTAATAGCTATAACCTTCTTCTACAGAAGATGTTATCACAGGAAGTCTACAATGGGTGCAGCAAAACAGTGGTAGTCAATCCTTATGATACCAGACAAAGGCAGTGGATTCTTTGCCTTGTGCGGTCAGATGATCAATTTCTGAGACACCAGAGTTTCAAAGGGAGAAAAAGTTTATTGGTAGGTATGAAGCAGGAGATCAGATGACTTATTGGCCTAAAAATCTGTTTCTCTGAAGTACAGTATAGTATCAAAAGATGGGCAGGTTTCAGGACAATGAGAACAATGACTCTTGATGGTCTAATTATTGACCATGCACAGAATGATTGCATGCTTACTAACAGAATATATATAAGAAAATGGTGGCCTTAACATGATGATGAGTGTGATTTTTAGTATAATGAGTTATAGGTCACTTACAGGATAAAGTACATGTTACTGCATGTCAGGTCACCCTATTTTGGTTAGCTCGTACTTCCTGTATCAAGATAGCCTTGTAATTGGGGTAGGTTAGTTCTGGGCCAATTCAATTCCTTTCATTAATAAACATTAGGGGCTGTCTTGCTCATAGGCTCTAAAGTTGAAAAACCAGATAAGATGGATATAAGTGAGTGTCCGTCACAAGGTTATACTATAAAAAGGGCACAAAATCAAGGCTGTACCGTCATTATCAGAGATAAAGAGCTGGATTACAGTTCAGAGATTTTGTATAGTATTTCCCTTTGTCTACTCTAATATACAAGGGAGTGAAAAGGAATATCTGTATAATTCAGTAATCATCATCATTCCTTAAATCCAAACTTCTTAGTTTCTCTTCCCTCTTGTTTGATAATTCTCTCAATCTTGAGGAATATATCTGGGTGACAACTGTTCTAAATTGTTCATGCTAAAAAGGGGTGTCAACATTATGGGGTAGAGGAATGAAATTGGTTGGTGTTGGAAAGAGAGTTAATTCTGGGTTTCAAGGCTTATCTGTCATAGGAAAAATCTGGACACTTTAAGTCTTTGAAAAATAAACTTAATAAGTAATACTTTTATTCAAGGACAGCCCAGGATATTCCTTGGGATTTCCAGAAATACTGTTGGTTGGGGCTTGCCATACTTTGGCAGCTTGCAATATCTGGCTGAAACTTGCATGAGAGTAACCTACAGAATGACCTGTCAACTCTACTTGAAATCTCTTAGCCACAGAAACTTTATTTTGTTTCATTTTTCCTTCTGTTGGTCAAGAAGGAATTCTGAATCTAACAATGCCAGGGTCAGGCTCATCCCTGGAAGTCATGTCCCATGCTGCCAGGGAGACTCACGTCCCTGGAAATGATATAAAATGGGGGGGGTGGGGGTAGTAGTCAGTTTATTTGCAGAGTTTTGCTTGAAGAGAGGGAGAGACTACATCTGAGCAACAAAAAAAGTTTCTCTGGGGCAGAGTCAGGCATAATTATAAGTTCCATAAGGGCAAGCTTCAGTTGAGGTCCTGGCTTATTAAATTGGGATCCCCTACTGCTTAAAAGAATAGCAGGAATTCTTCAGGTGGGTAAGTTTAATAGTTCCATACTTTCTTTCCCCCAGCCCTCAAGGGAACTTGCAAATAGTTTTTTTCATTTTTCCCCAAGAATATTCTGAAATGCCTCAGGTGTAATATTGACTTGTACAGAATATCAAGATTTTATTCTGTATTCTAGTTTTCAAGTCAAAGCTGAATTAGGTTGTTTAACAAACTGGCCAGACAGGTTAGATAGTATGCTACAGAAAATTTAAGCTTTGGATAGACTAAATCTCCCTTCCTTTGGTTTCACACAGAAATTAAAGTTTTAAAATACAGAAAATTTAATCTTTTACCCTATATTCTGATTACTTAGTCCTAAGCAGATCAGCTTCATTCATGTGTCTAATTGAGGTCTGCTCTCTTTTTAACCTTCTTTAACAGTTGCTGTATGGAGTAATGCTGACTTTCAGAGCTGGAAAACTCTGAGTATCAGGTGTCACACGGATATCCAGATATTATTTCCCAGTTCCAGGGAACTACAAGGTTATAAACAAAGAACAAAGCATCTCAGAAAACAATAGTTAAAACTCAGGAATAAATGTGACTGCTTTAAGAGTTTACAATCTAGGCTCTGGAAGTGAAGCTATTTCCAGAAACTACATTTGACAGTTCACATCTATTGGAGTTATCAGTCACAAACCGTAACAGAGGTTTGTCTGTTCCACCTTCACACATTTACCAATGTTATGTTAATTAACAGGTAAAACAATTTACATACTTGCCTTGCTTCTCTTTTAAAGTTCCTTTTGTTGCAGAAGTTCTGGCTTATTGCTAACCACATGTACTTTTAGAGAAGCATCAGAGCCAGTAGTGTAACTGAAGAGTAAAGTTGGTTGTTTCCATAATCTGTAATCTTTTTCTTAGAATAGCTAAAACCATAACTAAAAAAATCTTACTGTTGTCTAACATCATGCAGATAAGCACCAGGAACAACATAAACAGTGAAAACATTGTCAAGTCTTCTGAAATAAAGGTTGATATGATCAACATAAATATCAAGAATATTATTCTGATATACTTCTATAGAGGGTATTCAGGTGGTTAAGAAAAACTTTTGATAACTCTCATTAAGAGCAGACCAACAATCCAAGTTATTTTAGCACAGAGAAAACTCAACTCTTTTTTTAAAAAAAACTTACAAACAGGTCTAAAAAATTTTTGATCAGCATTAACTATGAGATACAGATTTTACTTTCACAAACCTTCTACAACATTCCATATCCTTTCAGGTCTTGTTTTACATTCATGTTACTTTAGGACAAAACCATACCCCTTTAGACAAAGTTTAACAAGCTTTAGTCAGCAATAACTACAACAAACAAAATTCACTTTCACAAATTTTTACAAGCCAAATTCTCTTTTATCAGAAAATATGATCATATTAGTATGGACAATAATAAAAAACTCTTCAGCCAACTATAGTTTTTATTTATCAAGACCATACCACTAGAAATAAATTTGATAATAAATTTAGAGTCCTCTGTACATGCATACTACTCGTGAATAATAGCATTCATGAAGGGGAGAAGAGGCAAACAATACACAACAATGAAAGAAGAAAAAAACTGTTTGGGTTTGGAATTCAGTCCAGCATTTATATACTTTACACTTAAAATGGACAAATGATTACTTCACAATATGCCTAAAATCTCTTCCATGAGGTCTTCTCCTAGATCATTCCTTTTGTTTGTTTTTATTTTTGTTTCATTTTTACCTTTCAGATGAACATACGTGTTTCTTAGATTCAATTTTATTGATATATATTCACATGGCAAACAGTCATCCACAGTGTACAATCAGTTGTTCACAGTACCATCATTTAGTTGTGCATTCATCACCACAATTTCAAAAACTTTCATTACTCCAAAAATAAAAATAAAAATAAATATAAGAATGAAAATAAAAGTAAAAAATAACAGCCAAAACATCCCATCCCCCATAGTATTCATTTAATTTTTGTTACCATTTTTCTACTACTCTGTCCATCCAGTGGATAAAGGGAATATGAGTTACAAGGTTTTCACAATCACAATCACACGGTCACACACTGTAAGCTATATAGTTATACAATTGTCTTCAAGAATCAAGGCTACTGGGTTGCAGCTCTATGGTTACAGGTATTTCCTTTTAGCTATTCTAATACACTGAAAACTAAAAAAGGATATCTATATAATCATAAAAACAATCTCCATAATGACCTTTCAACTCCATTTGAATGTTTCCCATATTTTGATACTTCATTTTCTTGTCCATATTTTCTAATTTTAAATTTCAGTTTTATTGCAGTATATTCACATACAACACAGTCATCCCAAATGTATAGTCAGTTGTTCACAGTACCATCATATAGTTGAACATTCATCACCACAATCGATTTTTGAATATTTTCATTACTTCAAAAAAAATTAAACTAAGAATTAAGATAAAAGTAGAAAAGAACCATGAAACATCCCATTCCCCCAAACCACCGTGTTCTAGTTTGCTAATGCTGCAGAATGCAAAACACCAGAGATGGATTGGCTTTTATAAAAAGGGGGTTTATTTGGCTACACAGTTACAGTCTTAAGGCCATAAAGTGTCCAAGCTAACACATCAGTAATCGGGTACCTCCACTGGAGGATGACCAGTGGAGTCCGGAAAACCTCTGTTAGCTGGGAAGGCACGTGGCTGGTGTCTGCTCCAAAGTTCTGGTTTCAAAATGGCTTTCTCCCAGGACATTCCTCTCTAGCAAGCTTGCTCCTCTTAAAAACGTCACTCACAGCCGCACTCAGTTTCTTCCCTTTGAGTCACTTCATTTATATGGCTCCACAGATCAAGTCCCACCCTGAATGGGTGGGGCCACACCTCCATGGGAGTATCCCACCAGAGTCACCACCCACAGCTGGGTGGGGCACATCTCCATGCAAACAACCTAATCCAAAGTTCCAACTTAATCTCCACTATTATGTCTGCCTCACAAGACTGCATCAAAGAATATGGCTTTTTCTGGGGGACATAATACATTCAAACCAGCACACACCCTATTTTTCACTTAATTTTTATCCCCATTTTTCTACTTATCTGTCCATACACTGGATAAAGGGAGTGTGAGCCACAAGGTTTTCGCAATCACACAAACCATGTAAGCTACATAATTATACACTGATCTTCAAGAATCAAGGCTGGGGATCCAAGATGGCAGATTAGAAGAAACAGAGCAAAATATCCCTCTGTGGAAAACACTAGATAAAAGACATAAGGTGCTCCAGAATAGGAGTTTCAGGGTTCCACTGGCTGGACAAGGTCAGCTCCATCACAGTGACTGTGCATTTAGTGAAATTGAGAGACTGTTAGGAATCTAGAGTTTGAGCTGCTGGGAAAACTGTGCTATGTGGCCATGGTGGAGAGAAACCTGGGGTTGGTGTTTGAAGATGGGTTAGTTTAAAAACCCAGATCCAGCAGCAAGAGCCATGCAGTTGAGCATGGTGAGGAGTGCCTTCCATGTCCCAGGCATCTGCCTCAGTATCTGGTGTGGGTGACAGCCTTTCATACACCTACAGCTAATTGTCCCAGAGACAGGAATGGGCCACTGTAGCAGGCAGAGGACCATGGAAGTGGGAAGTTATCACACACTATGCAGCCATCTTTTCAGTGTACTGGGAGATGCCCCTTCACAATGCCACTGCCAAGAGCCCCACTTGGGGATTCTGCTTGCCTGTGACACTGTGCAGTCTTCCTCCATGGAGGGCTCAAGAATGCACAGCTTAGAGGTGGGGTCCCACACAGAATAGCAAAGAGCCATACACCAATCCCAGGGACTTGATGGCCCATGGAAGAGAGGGACTGTAGGGAATCTGAGCCGAAGGTTTGGACCCATGCAGCAGTCCCATGGTATTACAGTCACAGTCCCTGGAAGGGCTGGGGTTCTTGGTCCTAAAGCCATCTTCCCTGCCTAACTGCACAGGGCGCAGCCCCCACTTCAGGGCTAGGGGTCCCAACTGCAAATGGAAAATTGGTGCACTGATTGGACCTTGAAAAGTTTTGGACTCCCACTCATGGCATAATAGGTGTCTGGGGGGTGACATTGCTGGAAGGTCAGGGAAAGTGTACTCCATTAATCTGTAGCTCAGTCAATTATAGATAATTGTTCAAATAAGTCTGCATATCCTAAAAGAACCATATCAAGATAAGCAAATGCCAAGAGGCCGAAAACAACAGGAAATTTTAAAGCATATGAAGAAACCAGAATATATGGATAACTCAAAAGCCCAAAACAAATAGAAAACCAGAGGGGACACAGAAGTTGGAGCAATTATTCAGAAAAGTAATAAAAAACAATAAGATCATGAATCAGAATAAAAAGGACATCAAGAAGACCCTAGAAGAACATAAAAAGAATTTACAAGGGTAAATAAAAAAAATAGGTGAGCTTATAGCAATAAAATAAAACTGTTGATCAAATAAAAAAGCTCCTGGAAACTCAGCAACAGATTAGATGAACTTAAAGAACGAGTAAGTGAACTGGAAGAAAATGTTTTGGAGAGTGAATGTACAAAAGAACAAATGGAGAAAAGAATCAGGAAAATTGAAATTTCAGGGATATTATGTACAACATGAAGTGCACAAATATAAGAATCATTGGTGTTCCAGAAGGGAAAGAGAAGGGTAAATGTCTAGGAAATGTATTCAAAGACATTGTTGGGAAAAACTTCCCAAACCTTCTAAATGACATAAATACAAAAATCATAGATGCCCAATGAACTCCAAACAGAATAAATCCAAATGAACCTACTCCAAGACATAATCTGAATAGATTGGCAAGTCCTGAAGAGAAGGAGCAAGTTCTGAAACCAGCAAGAGAGAAGCAATCACCACATACAAGGCAAACAGCGTAAGACCATGTAGTGATGACTCAGTGGCCATCATGGAGGTGAGGAGACAGTAGTATAACATATTTAAAATCCTGAAAATGAAAAATTGACAACCAAGAATTCTTTATCCAGAAAAACTCTCCCTCAAATTTGAGGAAGAGCTTAAAATCTTTGCAGACAAATAAATGCTGAGAGAATTTGCTAACAAGAGACATGCCTGTGAGAGATACTAAAGAGAGCCCTACCAGTAGAGAAAAAAAAGAAAGGAGATAGAGGTATGGAGAAGGGATCAGAAGTAAAAAGTTTTGCTAAATGCACAACAAAGGAAATAAAGAGAGAAGGAAAAATATATCTGTCAAACAAAACCCAAAGGATAGGATGGCTGATTTAAGAAATGCCTTTACAGTAAAAACATTGAATGTGAATGGATTAAACTCCTCAATTAAAAGGCATAGATTGGAAGAATGCATTAAAAAAAATATGAACCATCAATATATTGCCTACAAGAGATTCATCTTAGACCAAGAAACATAAATTTGAAAGTGAAAGGATGGAAAAAATTATTCTATGCAAGCTACAGCCCAAAGAAAGCAGGGGGAGCAATATTGATCTCAGATAAAATATATTATAAATGTGAGGATATTATAAGACACAAAGAAGGTCACTATATACTTGTCAATTCAACAAGAAGAAATAACAATCATAAATGTCTATGCATTCACTCAAGTTGCCCCAAAGTACATGAGGAAGAGCAAAACTGCAAGAAGTAATAGGTATTTTTACAATAATTGTGGGAGACTTCAATACATCACTCTCTCTTATAGATAGATGAACCCAACAGATGACCAATAAGGAAAGCAAAAACATAAATAATGCGATAAATGAATTTCAGTTGAGACATATATAGAACATTACATCCCAAATCACCAGGATATACATTCTTCTCTAGTGCTCATGGAGCTTTCTCAGAATAGATCATTTGCTGGTCCGTAAAAAAGCCTCAATAAATTTAAAGAGATTGAAATTATTTAAAACATATTCTCTGATCACAACAGAATATAATTAGAAGTCAATGACCAACAGTTAGAAAACTCACAAATATCTGGAGGCTAAACAACACACTTCAATTAGTGTGTTAAAGAAGAAAAAGGAAGAGAAATTGCTAAATATAAAGAGGTAAATTATAATGAGAGCACAATATATGAAAACTTATGGGATTCAGCAAAGATGGTATTGAGATAGAAATTTATAGCTCTAAATGCAAACATTAAAAAGGAAGAAAGAGCTAAAATCAACTAATGAACAACTGAAAAAGCTAGAAAATGAACAGCAAACTAATCCTAAACTGAAGAGAAGAAAAGAAATACAAGGATTAAAGCAGAAATAAATGGCATACAGAAAACAAAAACAAAAAAAAGAGAATAAATAACACCAAAAGTTGGTTCTTTGAGAAGACCAATAAGAATGACAAACCCCTAGCTAGACTGAGAAAATAAAAAAGACAGAAGACCCAAATAAAGAAAATAGTAAATGAGAGAGCTGACTTCATTATGGATTCTGAAGAAATTTAAAAAAATCAAGTATACTGTGAACAACTGTATGCCGACAGGCTAGATAATGTGAGGAAATGGACAATTTTCTGGAAATGCATGAACGACCTATAAACTGATCAAAGAAGAAATAGAAGACCTCAACCAACCAATCATAAGCTAAGAGATCCAATCAGTCATCAAAAAGCTTCTCACAAACAAATGCCTAGGGCCAGATGGCTTCACAGAGGAATTCTACCAAACATTACAAAAAGAACTGACACCAGTCTTACTTAAACTCTTTCAAAACATCAAAGAAAAGGAAACACTAACTTATTTTATGAAGCTAAGATCACTCTAATACCCAAACCAGGTAAAGATGTTACAAGAAAGGAAAACTACAGGCCAATCTCCATAATGTATATAGATGCAAAAATTCTTAATAAAATAGTTGCAAATCAAATCCAAAGACACATTAAAAACATCATACACCATAACCAAGTGGGGTTCATTCCAGGCATACAAGGTGCATTTAACATAAGAAAATCAATCAATGTAATACAACACATTAACAAATCAAATGGGAAAGATCGATCATCTCAGTAGGTGCTGAGAAAGCATTCAACAAAATCCAGCATCATTTTTTTAAAACTTCAATCTTATTGTGGTATATTCACATACCATACAATCATCCATGGTGTACAATCTATTGTTCACAGTGCCATCATATAGTTGTACATTCATCACCCCAATCTATTCTTTGAACATTTTCCTTGTACCAGAAAATGTAAAAATAAGAATTAAAAATAAAAGTAAAAAAGAACACTGAAATCACCACCCCACCCTACTTTCATTTAGTTTTTGTTCCCATGTTTCTGCTCATCCATCCATACACTGGATAAAGGGAGTGCGATCCACAAGGCTTTTACAATCACACTGTCAGCCCTTGTAAGCTGCATTGCTATACAATCATCATCTTCAAGAGTCAAGGCTACTGGGTTGCAATTTGATAGTTTCAGGTATTTACTTATAGCTATTCCAATGCATTAAAAACTAAAAAGCATTATCTATATAGTGCATAAGAATGCC
Organism: Choloepus didactylus; assembly: GCF_015220235.1. Lineage (NCBI taxonomy): Eukaryota > Metazoa > Chordata > Mammalia > Pilosa > Megalonychidae > Choloepus > Choloepus didactylus. The sequence goes on along the minus strand of NC_051335.1, from coordinate 42,554,030 downwards.
CACCAGACTAACCTCTCAATTCTGTTTGGAATGTGTCATCCACCAAAATTTTACTGTGTTCCATTTTGCATCTCCTTTTTGTCAAGAAGATGTTCTCAATTCCACAATGTCAGGTCCAGATTCATGCCCAGGAGTCATATCCCACATTACCAGGGAGATTTACACCCCTGGGAGTCAGATCCCATATAGTGGGGAAGGCAGTGATTTCATCTACTGAGTTGGCTTTAGCCTCTCCTTTGCAGTAACAGGCATCATAAGGACAAGTACTGAGATTGAGGGCTCAGTACTCCAAACCTCCAGTCCTCAATGTTTGTGAAAACATCAGCGACAAACCAGGTGAGGAAGACCAACATGTCTGCATTTTCCCTCAGGTCCTCAGGGGGACCCTGCATATATTTTTATTGTCTGTCCAAATTACTTTGAGATGTGTCACTACAGCATCCTTTTATGATAGACAGTTCAAAAGGTAGAAATTGAAGGAAACTTTCTTAATATGATAAAAGGCATATATGAAAAATCCACAGCCAGCATAGTGCTCAAGGGCAAGAAACTGTATACCTTCCAAGATCAGGAACAAGACCAAGGTGCCTGCCGTCCACATTGTGTAGAAGTGCTAGCCAGAGCTTATCTGGCAAGACAAAGAAATAAAAGCATCCAAATTGGAAAAGAAGAAGTAAAACTGTCATTATTTACAGATATGATCTAACATCTGGAAAACCCTGAGAAATCAACAACACAGATACTTGAGCTAATAAACAAATTTAGCAAGTTAACAGGCTACAAGATTAATGCACATAAGTGAGTAATGTTCTTATACACTATAAATCACCTAAGTGAAGAGACACTCAAGAAAAAGATTCCATTCCCAATAGCAACAACAACAAAAAAAAACCCCAAGTACCTAGGAATTAACTTAACCAAGTATATAAAAGACCTATATATAGAAAACTACATATGTAGAAAACTACATAACTTTACTAGAAGAAATAGAAGGGGACCTAAAAAGATGGAAAAATATCCTGTGTTCATGGATAGGAATGCTAAATGTCATTAACTTTTCAATTCTACCCAAACTCATCTACAAATTCAGTGCAATTTGTATCAAAATTCCAACAACCTACTTTGCAGATGTGGAAAAGCTAGTTATCAAATTTATTTGGAAGATAAAGATACCTCTAATTGCTAAAAACATTCCAAAAAGAAAAATGAAGTGGGAAGAATTACACTTCCTGACTTTGAAGCTTACTTTAAAACCACAGTAGTCAAACAGCATATAGACATGTGGCACAAAATAGACATATTGATCAGTGGAATCAAATTGAGAATTCAGACATAGACCCCAGATCTATGGTTGGCTGATCTTTGATAAGGACCCCAAACCTGCTGAACTGAGACTAGTCTATTCCTCAAATGGGGCTGGGAGAGCTGGATATCCATATCCAAAAGAATGAAAGAAGACCCCTACCTCACACCCTACACAAAAATTAACTCCAATTGGATCAAAGATCTCAATATAAAAGACAACACCATAAAACTCCTAGAAGATAATGTAGGGAAACATCTTCAACACCTTGTTTTAGGAGTAACTTAGACCTTACACCCAAAGCACAAGCAAAAGAAAAAATAGATAAATGGGAACTCCTCAAACTTAAAACCTTCTGTACCTCAAAGGAATTTTTCAAAAAAGTGCAAAGGCAGCCAACTCAATGGGAAAAAATAATTGGAAGCTACATATCTTACTAAAGACTGACATCTTACACATGTAAAGAAATACTACAACTCAACCACAGTACTACAGAAAGCCCAATTATAAAATGGGCAAAAGATATGAAAAGACAGTTTTCTGAGGAGGAAATACAAATGGCCAAAACACACATGAAAAATTGTTCATCTTCACTAGCTATTAGGGAGATGAATATCAGGACTCCAGTAAGATATCATCTCACACCGATTAGAATGGCTCCCACTAAACAAACAGGAAACTACAAATGCTGGAGAGAATGTGAAGTTGGAACTCTTATGCATTGTTGCTGGGACTGTGTAATGGTACAGCCAGTCTGGAAGACTGTCTGGTGGTTCCTTAGAAAACTAGATATAGAGTTACCCTTTGCTCCAGAAATTTCACTTCTCAGTATATACCCGGAAGATCTGTAAACTGACATTCACAATTGCCAAGAGATGGAAACAATCCAAATGTCCTTCAACAGATGAGTGGATAAACAAAATGTGACACATAGACACACTGGAATGCTACACAGCAATAAGGAATGAGGTCACGAAACATGACAACATGGATGAAACTTGAAGACATAGTGCTGATTGAAATAAGCCATGCACAAAAAGAGAGATATTTTATGTTACCACTAAAATGAACTCTGTGATAATGTAAAATAAATGGTTTATATTATAGAATGTAGGGGACTTAGACAGCAACTAGTGAAAAGGGGATGATAATCTAGTAAGAACAAATAAGTAATGGAGGGTAAACTTAACGTTATGGAAATGCTGAGAAATGAACATGGTTTGTTAATTTCTGGGGGGTTTAGTAGGAATAAGTTGGCAGCAATGTAGTCATTTTAGGTTATTTGTTTTTTCTTATTCCCTTGTTTTGGCTTTGTCAAAAATGCTATTTTTTAATGTTTGTTTTTAAATTTTTTGATAAAGTTCAAAAAACAATGAGTGGTAAAAAAATAAATAAGTAACTGAGCAATTGTGGGAGGAAGGGAATGGAGTGGTTTTTATGTTCTTTTTAATTTTAATTTTAATTTTATTTTTTGGAGTTATGAAAATGTTCAATGATTGTAGTGATGAATGCACATGTATATGATGATACTATGAACAAGTGATTGTACATTTTGGAGGATTGTATGTTATGTGAATATATCTCAATAAAATTGCATTTAAAAATAGAATCAAGTATACTGGAACCCAGTTTAGCAGTTTTATGTATTTCCTTCTTGCTACTCAATACACTAAAAACTGAAAATGGTTTTCTGTTTAGCACATAAGAGTACCCTCCAGAGTGACCTCTTGACTCCATTTGAAATCTCTCAGCCACTGAAACTTTATTTTGTTTCATTTTGCTCTGTGGTTTGGTTAAGATGTTTTATCTTCTTATGTCGGGCTCAGGCTCTTCCCTGGGAGTAATATCCTGCATTGCCAGGGAGATTTACATCCTTGGGGGTCATGTGCCAAGTAGGGGGGAAGGAATTGAGTTTACCTGTAGAGTTGGCTTAGAGAAAGAGGCCATATCTGAGCAACAAAAGAGGTTCTCTGGCAGTTACACTTATGCACAATTATAAGTGGTCCTAGCTTCTCCTTTGCAGTAACAGGCTTCATAAGGGTAAGTCTCAGGATTGAGAGCTTGGTCTACTAAATTGGTAGTCCTCAGTGTTTGTGGGAACATCAGTAATAACCAGACAGCAAAGTCCAAGACTTCCACATTTTCCCACAGTTTCCTCAGATGCCCCTGCAAATGTATTTTTATTCTCTGCCCAAATTACTTTGGGAGGTACCAGGATTTCACACTAACCTGTACAAATCTACCAGATCTCACTTCCTATTCAAAGTTCTATGTAATTACAGTGTTTGAATAGACTTCCCATATAAGTTAAATTATTCAGAAAATATAGATCCTGCACCAAATGAACCTCTTTTCCCTTGGTATCAAACAGAAGTTGACATTTTAAAACAGACAAAATCATCCTAAGTCATTCTTACCTATCTTCCTTTTTCTTCTGAATTTCTCTAACATTTTAACTCCATTATGAAGATAATTGGCAGGTACATTAAAAACTACTCTCTTGTACTATGCCCTGGTACAAATATATTCCAATCAGAACTCCTTGAAGCCAAGAATTATATCTTCCCATTCACAACAGCACTTACTAACCTTATCATGTGACATATTCATCAGAAATATACTGACTGACTTTAACTAAGCTACCACAAATCTGAATTCTTCCACATAACGGGGTAACAAATGGAGAAGTAATTAAGAAGGCAGATTCTTTGAAATCTAGGTAATTAAAGTTAGAAAAATCTCATATTTCTTACTAGAGTCAACTGACTCCTTAAATAGGATATATTTGAAGCATCGGCATCATTATAAAAAAATCCTCATTTTTATTATATTATATATAAATGTCAAAATTACCAGGTACATTTCTCAGTTTATGCAATTTAACTAGGCTACTTTTTAAGAGGAATTTTGAGAATATACTTATAATTTTTAGCTTATTTTATCAATAAGCTTGTACAAATTTAGACACTACATATCTAAATAGAATAAAATGGTGTTTGATGCAAAAAGGCTTCATAAATACTCATATTTTACTAGACTTTGCTGCTACATTTCTTGCAGCTCTATTTGCTTTTTTATTCCTTCTATTGGAGATATATATATAAAAAACTCTTTCTTTCCATAATCTCTTAGAATTATGAACAACCTCAAAATCACTTTAACTATCATGCTGTGGAAAATATACTGCAATTGTTTAATTTGTCCCATAAATCCAGGAAAACCTTTCCATAATTCTCAAGGACATTATTTTTACTTTCTGAAATTCAGCAATTAGATCTTATTCATTTACTCCTATCCCAGGGCTATTTATATTTTAATGATTTGTTAGCCATGCAAAGGTATTATTGGAAAATATAATTTTAAGAGGGTTATTCTTTCAGAACAAACATGACCTATTCTACAACATTTCTTCTGTGCCTACCATTTCTAACTTCCCAACTCAGTAGAAAGAATCCTAAACCAAGCCCACGCCTCCCCCATCTTTCTGTATCCAACTCTTCCCATATGGTAGCTTTAGCTGGTTCTCTCATATTTGGCTGATGTTTAAGAGACCTGAGGGCAGGGAAAGATGAGACGGGAAGAATGAGGCCTGGTCTGTTGAACTTGGTTTTAAAAGTTTTAAGTGAGGACTTAGGGATTTAAGAGTTTCTATGCCCTTCTTTTAATTGTTTCCAATTATTAGATCTATTTCACTTAAAGCTGTGACCTGGACAATTGGAAAATGTTTTTGCCTTTTCCAAAGGCAGCCCTCTGGCAGCCTTCTACTGCCTTAGGGAAATCCAGGGTTGGTTTCTTTCCAATGTCCAGGTTTGTTTACAGTAGTTACAAAACCAAGGCTTTGACCCCTGCTGCCTAGAGGATTTTTTTTCCTTTCTTTTTCCCTTGTACTCCAAGAGTACTAATATATTTGTGTGTGTGTGCATGCATGCACACTTATTTATCTCTAAGTAATTGAAATAGAATTCTGTAAGAATTTTTAAATTTCTATTACCATCTGAGGGGTATGAACAAGCAGACAGACACAAATAGAAAAATACTTTTAATGTAATATTATTGAGATATAATCACATAACATACAGTCATTCAAAGTGTACAATCAGTTGTTCATAGTATGGTCATATAGTTGTGCTTTCATCACCACAAACTTTGAACATTTTTACTACTCAAAAAAAAATTAAAATTAAAAAAGACCATCCCAAACATACCATTCCCTCCTCCCCCCAATGTTCATTTACTTTTTTAAAAAAATACAGTTTAATTGAGATATATTCACACAGTCTACAGTCATCCACAGTGCCAGTGACAAATGAAGAATTGAATAGAATACACATCCTCTCATCCATTTCTGCTCTCTTTTCCAGAACAATTCTGCAAATACAGTGCACTTTTCTATAGAACCATTTTCAGCTCATTTCTTTCTTGATTCTAAATCATACTTTGGCTAGACTGTATTACAGAAATAAAGTAACTTTTAATAGATTTTTTTCCCTAGGCTCATAACTAAAACCTTTCCAAAGTTTCAAAATAAACAGCAAAGGGCTATATTTGAGAATGCTGTTAGAATTTCCCATTTTAAAAAATTTCCACATTCAGTTATCAATTAGGTATACTTGAATACAAATGCAGTAATCACAACTAGCAAATTTAAAGAGGCATTTAACACTTACTATATATTTAAGTAAAATACCAATTAATAACTAGACTGAACACAACAAATAACAATTGAACAGGCATTAACAACTTACTACCAAAGTAACATACCAGTTAATAGTTAAACAGGCATACTTAATTTCATTAAATACCAGTTAATCATCAGATTATCTATTTTCCAGGAGCATACTTAAAAGACAAACTCAGGGCAGAGTCTTGAATACTGTACAGACAAACACAGGTCAGGGCCTCAAAACCTGTACAGAATGGAATCCAGAAAAGAGAAAGGTAGAGGTCAGAGCTAGAGGGATCATTCTGGAAGTGGGGCCCAGAACCTGAAGCCCAGATCTAAGGGACTCAAACTGCCATACTAACTTCTTAATCCACTTTTACCTTGATGACTCACTCACCCAGCTAGATGTCCATACTTGGAACAGGAGATCGTTTGTCTCTTTGAAGCTTTTTAAGGTGCTGATGGTCTGTAGTGAAGGCAAAATAGAGAAAAGCCTGATTACCAAGCATCTAGACTAACAGGTGTCTAGAAGTCTCAAGGAATTTGATTACCTGGTTACCTATTTGCTGGTTCTCCAGAACTTCAGGCAGTGGACTCCTTGTTAGAAATCTTTGTCCCATCTGTGTCACCAAATTGTTATCAAAGCAGTGTGTTCTTTGCACAATGCACATAACAGCCAATACATGACATTGGGTTTCAAGGAGAGAAGTTCATTGCTAGGTGTGAAGCAAGAGATCAGATGTCTTATTAGCCCCAAAAATCTGTATCCCTGAACTGCAATAATTCTGATGGTTTTATTGTATCAAAAGATGGGCAGGTTTTAAGATAATGAGTGCAATGGCTCCAGATGATGTAATTAGAGGTGATCTAATTATTGAGCATGTGCAGATTGATTACATTAGTCACAGAATGTATCTAAGAAAATGAAGGCTTTAATATAAAGCTGGGCATGATTTTTTTATATTATAATGAGGTATTGGTCACTTACAGGTGAAAGTCTAAGCTACTGCACAAGTCACGCAGGTCCCCTTTAGTTAGTTACAGCTTCATCTAGCAAGAAACCTTTGGAATCAGAGTGTATTAGTTCTGGGCTTACTCAAGATCCTTCATTAATGAATATTATGATCTGTCTCTAGTAATCGTAAGACTCTGAAGTTGAAAAACTGGATTAAATGGTATAAGTGAATATTACAAAGTTTTAATAGCAGTGGGGCACAAGATAAATGCTATACAATCATTATAAGAGATCAAGGCAGTTGCATTACAGTTCAGAGATTTCAGGTATTTTCCTCTGTCTAACATATGAGAAAGAAAAAAAAGAGTATCTGTATAATGATTCAGTAATCATAATCATCCCTAAAATCCTAACTTCTCAGTTACACTTATGAAGGCTCTGTATTTCCAGTTTTCTACAGGCTCAGCAGGAATTACAGAGATGGGAATTGTGTACTGCTGTGTATTTTTGCTGGTCTTTGTGGTGTTTTCTTTGTTGTGGTTAACCTGCCTCCAGGAGGCCTATACGCACTGCTAGTCATCACTGGTTCTGAGGTTTCTTTATTACTGGAGCAGGAAGGTGCTTGTACCAGAGCTGTTTTATTCCAGGGACCAAGATTTTTCTACACCAGCACCACCACCTCCATTTCTTCCCAGTTATCACCTAGATCTTCTATCTTTTCATTATCACCTTCTTCCTTTTCACTTATTTGCATTGCCTGAACTCAGGCCACTCTAATCAACCTCTTCTTGCTCAAATTACTTCCATTCATTTTCATCTTTCCTCGTGACCTGGTAGCAGTCTCATGCCCACGGTCCTGCAGTCCAATCACCCAACCCTCCCATGCTCACTCCACTGTCTATTGTGCCCACTGCTCCACTGGTCCCATTGCTGTCACCTGTCGGATCCCCGGACATTTGTCGCCTGGTTGCACCTCTCCTTCTTCTTGTCCCTCTTGGTGAAGAAGTTGTCCAGCCTTCGCTCCACTACTTAGGCCTGGAAGGGTGGGGCTGGCAGCAGGCACCTTCCACAGCTTCCAGCTCCTGGTCAGTCTGGGAGGATCGCCTAGGTGAGGGCGGTGAGACTGGCTGCTCCTCTCACATGCAGATCAACAGTGGTACAATCAGCCTGGGATCTTGTGCTGCTGCCACTGCCTTAGCTAGCCAGGACTACTGCTATTGCCCAACCCCAGTGTAGGATCCCACCTGCTCTGCAGATGACAGAGAAAAAGAACACGGGAACTTCAGGCTCCAGTAGGAGTGCTTTGCCAGCGGTGGTGCATGCAAAAGAAAGAAGTGAGCACACAGGAGGGAAGAAGAGCGGCTTGGCGTATTTTTCCATCTTTTTTATTTTGACCTATTTGTTTTTGACCTAAAGTTGTTTTTTGTAGACTGAATATAGTCCAGATAGAATAATTCATCCAGTCTGTAAAACGTCACCCTTTTTTGGAGAGTTTAGTCCAATTAAATTTAACATAATTACTAAGAAGGTGGGATTCACACCAGCCATTGTTCTACTTGTTTTCTCTATCTTATATCATTACCCCTAGTTCTGAATTTCTGCATTCTTTTGCAATATATAGAAATTTCTTGGTTGCCATTTTAATTCCCTTGTTTCATTATATTTTTAATGCAGTTTTATTGAGATATACTCACATACCATACAATCATCAAAAAGGGTACAATAGTTGTTCACAGTAGCATCACCACAATTTTTGAACACTTTCATTACTCCAAAAAATAAAAATAAGAATAAAAATATAAGTAAAAAAGAAAACCCCAAACATCCCATAACCCTCCTCCCTACTATGATTCATTTACTTTTTGTCCCCATTTTTCTCCTCATTTGTCCATACACTGGGCAAAGGGATTGTGGGCCACAGTTTTCATAGTCACATGGTCACATCTTATAGGCTGTATAGTTATTCAATCATCCTCAAGAATCAAGGATACTGGATTTCAGTTCAACAGTTTCAGGTATTTCCTCCTAGCTATTCTGAAAAATTAAAAGTAAACAGGAATGTCTATGTAATGCATAAGAGTTACTTCCAGAATGACCTCTCAACTCCATTTGAAATCTCTCAGCCACCGAAACTTTATTTTTTTTCACTTTTGTCCCCATTTTGGTCCAGAAGTCTTTCTGAATCCTACGAAGCCATGTCCAAGCTCATCCTCAGGAGTCATGTCCCATTTTGTGAGGGAGATTTAACCTCCTGGGAGTCATGTCACACATAGTGTGGAGGGCAGTACATTTACCAGCTGAGTTGGCTTAGAGAGGCCACATCTAAGAAACAAAATAGGTTCTATGGGGAAGACTTTCAGGCATAATTCTAAGAAGGCTTAGCCTTTCCTTCCCAGCATCAAGCTTTATAAGGGCAAGCCCCAAGATGGAGGATTTGGCCTACTATAATGGTAGTCCCCAATGCTTGCAAGAATATCAGGAGTTCCCCAGGTGGGGAAATTTAATATTTCCACATTTTTCCACAGTCCCTCAAGGGGGTGTTCCAAATACTTTTTATTCTCTACACAAATTAGTCTGAGATGTATCAGGGCTTCACGCTAACCTGTACAAACCAACTAGATCTTACCCTCTATTCAAGGTTCTATGTAATTAAGGTGTTTGAATAAACTGGCCATACAAGTTAAATTATATAGTATGCTACAGATAGTAGAGATTTTTAACCAAATAAACATCTTTTCCTTTGGTCTCACACAGCAGTTGAGGTTTTAAAACACAGTCAATATCATCGTTTTCCCTTTTGTCTGGTTTCCCTTAGTTCTAATTAAGTCCCTTTCATTCATGTCTCTAATTGAAGTCTGATCTCTTTTTCAGCTGTTTTAACATTTGCTTTATGGAGTAATGCTGACATTCATAGCTGTCAAACTCTGGCTCTGAATCTCAGGTGTCACATAGATACTTGGAGTTATAGGGACCAATCAGCTTAGCTTCTCAGAATTCAGAGAGAACCATTACAACTCATGAATAAATGTGACTGCTGTAAGAGCTTACAATCTACAAACCTTTACCATAAACCTTCCCCTGACAACCTATGCCCTCAGATTTAATTCTCAGAGTTTGTACATTATAGTTAGCACATGTTAGTGAGGCATTATAATGTTTATCTTTTTGACTCTGGCTTATTTCCCTCAACATACTGTTCTCAAGGTCCATTCACCTAGGTGCATATCTGACAACTTCATTTCTTCTTGCCACTGCTTGGTATTCCATTGTATGAATACACCAAATTTACCATTTCATTATCAGTTGATGTACCCTTAGGCCACCTCCATCCATTGCAGATCATGAATGTGGCCTCCATAAACGCAAGTGTCCCTGCTCTCAGTTTTTCCAAGTATTACCCAATAATAGGGTTGCCAGACCGTATGGTAACCTCATAGTTAGCTTGCTGTAGAACCACCATGTGGCCCTCCTGTTGGGCTGCACCATTCTACTTTCTGCCAACAGAGAATAGATACATCCCTCTCCCCACATTTTCTCCAGTACTTGTATCCCTGTTTATTTTTTCTAAAAGTTTTATTCACACACCATACAATCAATCCAAATAAACAATCAGTGATTCCCAATAGAATCACATAATGCATTCACATCACAATCTATATGAGGACATCTCCATCTCTTCCTCAAAGAAAGAGGAAAAGGAGAAAAAAATGAGGAATAAAAATACAAAAGATAGAAGAAAAATAAAACACTACAATGAAAAGTTCAGACATCACCACCACCATCAAGAATCCTGTGTCACTCCCCCTATTATTGAAATTTAGCTTTGGTGTATTGCCTTTGTTACAATTGAAGGAAGCATCTTACAATATTACTGTTAATTATAGATTCTAGTTTCCATTGATCATATATTTTCCTCTATTCCATCCAGTTTTCAACATCCTGAAATGTGGGCATTTATTTGTTCTCCCTCATTTAAAAACATTCTTATATTTGTACATTTAATCACCATCATTGACCACTCCAGGTTTTGCTAAATTATACAATCCCAGTTTTTATCTTCTATCTTTTGTTCTGGTGTCATATATGCCCCTAGACTTCTTCTTTCAACTATACTCACACTCATCTTTTCTCAGAGTACTTACATTATTTTGTTACCCTCACAGACTATTATGCTATCCATTCAATTTCTGGATCTATACAATCAATCCTGTTGAACCGTCTGTATTCTTTCAGCATCAAATGCCAAAACTGTAACCTCTTTCTATTTACTGATAAATCTGTGTTTTCAACTATCCATATTAGTGAGACCATACAGTATCCATCCTTTTGTTTCTAGCTAATTTCACCAACATAATGTCTACTGTCTACCATTTTGTCTTTTGGATTTGAAATGTCATATCTTATTTTATTTTTAATTTTTCCTCTCTTTCTCTTTTTACCCTTACCGGTAGTCATTTCTACACTCTTCTCCAAACCTCTGTCTCCTGTCTTTTCCTATCTGCCTGTAGTGCTCCCTTTGCTATTTCTTGTAGAGCAGGTATCTTGTTCATAAAATCTCTCTGTGTCTGTTTGTAAATATTTTAAGCTGTCCCTCATTTTTTATTGTGAGCTTTAACATATATAAATACCAGTGATAACTTTCAAAGTATGATTTCACAAGTTGGTAGAGAACAAATTTCAAAGAATGTCAAGGGTCACACTTCACAACTTCAGCCATTTCCATTATTATAAAACATAACATACATATAGAAAGGTGTCAACTCTCAATGTACATCTTAATAGTCATATAGGTAATTTAAAAATTGTTATGGGTTACAGTTTGGTAGTTTCAGATCCTTCCTTATTATGCAATACAAGGTATAGACAGAAAGATGAAGACCTTAAAGGCACAATTCAATAAGCATCTATAGAGCAAATACCAAAGGATGCTATTGGCTTTAGTTCCACCATGCCATTTACCTCCTTCTAATCATTCCAACACCCCAGCATCCAAACATATACATATATATATATACACACACATATATAAAATTATATACAGTTTCACTATTCACAGACTTCTGTTAAATGTTATCTTGTTTGTTGCTACTTTTTCTACTCAATCTCTTTCTCCATCTTCGGGGGTGTCTAGGCAGTGGGCACCCTAACTTGTTCATATTAAAGGGATTGTCAACAGTATGGGGAAGAGGGCTGCATCTGATAGTTGATCTTAAAGAGGTGGTTGCCTCTGGGTTTTAGGACTTGTCTGGTATAGGAAAATTCTGGTGGATTTAAGTTCTGAAAGATAAAACTGTGAGTGAATCTTTTCTAGAATCTCAGGTAGGGACCTAGGTGTTTGGGAACTACTTTTGGTAAGGGCATGGATATGGTGGACATTTGGGATTTCCAGCTGAAGGATAGCCTCTGTATTCTATTAGGGATCTCTCAGCCACTGTGACTTCAGCCTTCAGCTTGTTACCTTTCTTTTTCTTCCTTTTGGTCAAGTAGGCATTTTTGATCCCTCACAGCCAGGGCCAGGCTTTTCCTGGGAGTCATATCCCACATTGCTAGGGACATTCATTCCCCGGGGAGTCATGTCTTGTGTGTGTGTGTGTGGGGGGGGGGGGTAGGTTATTTGCAGAGTTGGTTTAGAGAGAGAAAGGCCACATATGAGCAACAGAAGAGGTTCCCTGGAGATGCCTCTTAGGCATAATTATAGGAGGACTCAAACTCCTATTTACAACCCTGAATTTCACAACAGCAAGCCGCAAGTCAAGGGCTGATTTTTTAAGCAGTGGGTTCCTAACTTCACTTAATCTATAGTCTACCCAGAGATAAATGATCAGAATCTCACATTATCTTCACTTTGTTGTGCATTCATCACCCTAAACTTTAAACAATTATCATAATACAATACATTCCAGAGCCCTTATCAGCTGCTAATTGTTCATCCCTAGTATTAGTGTAGTGTTGGTAAGGTATTCGTATTAAATATAGTCTTTAATACATAATGGGTAGTTTTCCCATACCAGTCTGTTGTTAGCACTCTGCACCAGTGTCAAACCTTATAAGTACATCATGCTAACACTAACATTTAGGTTTGTGGTGCTACTGTGAGTTTCAAGCCTTTGAACAACCATTTATAAACATTCACCTTTAATGCACCACTGATACTTATAATACCATTAATGAACCATTGTCAAACCTTACTATTCTCATACTATTAAGATCACCCTCATATTCATATTTGTAAATATTAAATTATTGTTTCCCCTTCATAGCTTCTGTCTATCTCTAGCTCCCCTGTATTCTACATAAGACACTTATTTTACGTTTTTCATGGAGTTCACATTAGTGATAACATACAATATCTCTCCTATTGTATTTGGCTTATTTCACTCAGAATTATGTCTTCAAGGTTAATCCATGTTATCATATGTTTCATAACCTTGTTCTTTACTCCTGCATAGTATCACATCATGTGTATATACTACATTTTATCCACTCATCCATTGAAGAACATTTGAATTCTTTCCATCTATTGGCAATTATGAACAATGCTGCTAGGAACATTGGTATGTAAATATCTGTTCATGTAACTGTTTACAGATCTGGGTATTTCTCTAGTAGTGAAATTGCTGGATCATAGGGTAACTCAATATCTAGTTTTCTCAGGAACTACCAGACTGTCTTCCAGAGTAGCTACGCCATTATTATTCCCAGCAGAAATGAACAAGAGTTCCAATTTCTCCATATCCTTTCCAGCACTTGTAGTTTCCTGTTTGTTTAATGGTAGCCATTCTTATTGGTGTGAAATGGCTCATTGTGGTCTAGATTTGCATTTCCCTAATAGCTAGTGCAGATGAATATTTTTTCATGTGCTTTTAAGCTATTTGTGTTTGCTCTTCAGAAATGTTTTTTTCATGTCTTTTGCCCATTTTATAATTGGGTTGTTGGTAATATTGTCATTGAGTTGTAGGATTTCTTTATATATGCAAGATACAGTCTTCTATCAGATACTTGGTTTCCAAATATTTCCTCCCAGTGAGTTGTCTGGCCTTTACATTTTTGACAATTTCTTTGAGGTTCAGAAAACTTGATTTTGAGGAGTTCGCATTTATTTATTTTATATTTCATTGTTTGTGCTTTGGGTGTAAGGTCTAAGAAGCTACATCCTGTTATTATGTCTTTAAGATGCTTCCCTACATTATCTTCTAGGAGTTTTATGGTACTGTCTCTTATGTTGATGTCTTTGATTCACTTTGTGTTAATATTCATACAGGGTGTGAGGTAGGGTCCTCTTTCATTCTTTTGGATAAGGATATCCTGTTCTCACAGCCCCATTTGTTGAAGAGACTCTTCTATCCCAGTGCAGTGGATTTAATGGCCTTACAAAAAATCAGCTGATTGTGGATCAAGGGGTCTATTTCTGAATTCTCAATTCACTTCCATTGACCAATATGCCTATTTTTTTTAAGTCATCATTTTATTGAGATATATTCACATACCACGCAGTCATACAAAACAAATTGTACTTTCGATTGTTTACAGTACCATTACATAGTTGTACATTCATCACCTAAATCAATCCCTGACACCTTCATTAGCACACACACAAAAATAACAAGAATAATAATTAGAGTGAAAAAGAGCAATTGAAGTAAAAAAGAACACTGGGTACCTTTGTCTGTTTGTTTCCTTCCCCTACTTTTCTACACATCCATCCATAAACTAGACAAAGTGGAGTGTGGTCCTTATGGCTTTCCCAATCCCATTGTCACCCCTCATAAGCTACATTTTTATACAACTGTCTTCGAGATTCATGGGTTCTGGGTTGTAGTTTAATAGTTTCAGGTATCCACCACCAGCTACCCCAATTCTTTAGAACCTAAAAAAAGGTTGTCTAAAGTGTGCATAAGAGTGCCCACCAGAGTGATCTCTCGGCTCGTTTTGGAATCTCTCTGCCACTGAAGCTTATTTCATTTCCTTTCACATCCCCCTTTTGGTCAAGAAGATGTTCTCCATCCCACGATGCCGGGTCTACATTCCTCTCCGGGAGTCATATTCCACGTTGCCAGGGAGATTCACTCCCCTGGGTGTCTGGTCCCACGTAGGGGGGAGGGCAGTGATTTCACCTTTCAAGTTGGCTTAGCCAGAGAGAGAGGGCCACATCTGAGCAACAAAGAGGCATTCAGGAGGAGACTCTTAGGCACAAATATAGGGAGGCCTAGCCTCTCCTTTGCAGCAACCGTCTTCCCAAGGGTAAAACTTATGGTAGAGGGCTCAACCCATCAAACCACCAGTCCCCTATGTCTGTGGTCATGTTAGCAACCATGGAGGTGGGGTAGGCGAATACCCCTGCATTCTCCACAGGCTCCTCAAGGGGGCACTACATCTTTTTTTTTTTCCTTGTTTGTCTTTTTTCTTTTTTTTTTTAACTTTCCCTTCTTTTTTAAATCAACTGTATGAAAAAAAAAAGTTAAAAAGAAAACAAACATGCAATAAAAGAACATTTCAAAGAGACCATAACAAGGGAGTAAGAAAAAGACAACTAACCTAAGATAACTGCTTAACTTCCAACATGTTCCTACTTTACCCCAAGAAAGTTACATAATATAGCAACATTTCAGTAAACTTGTTCCTACTACATCCATTAGAAATTAACAGACCATAGTCATTTCTGGGCATCCCCAGAACGTTAAATAGCTTATGTATTCTTCTTGGATTATTGTTCCCCCTTCCTTAATTGCTCTCTACTGCTAGTTCCCCTACATTCTACATTATAAACCATTTGTTTTACATTTTTCAAAGTTCACATTAGTGGTAGCATATAATATTTCTCTTTTTGTGCCTGGCTTATTTCGCTCAGCATTATGTCTTCAAGGTTCATCCATGTTGTCATATGTTTCACCAGATCGTTCCTTCTTACTGCCGCGTAGTATTCCATCGTGTGTATATACCACATTTTATTTATCCACTCATCTGTTGAAGGACATTTGGGTTGTTTCCATCTCTTGGCAATTGTGAATAATGCTGCTATGAACATTGGCCTGCAGATATCTGTTCGTGTCACTGCTTTCCGATCTTCCGGGTATATACCGAGAAGTGCAATCGCTGGATCGAATGGTAGCTCTATATCTAGTTTTCTAAGGAACTGCCAGACTGACTTCCAGAGTGGCTGAACCATTATACAGTCCCACCAACAATGAATAAGAGTTCCAATTTCTCCACATCCCCTCCAGCATTTGTAGTTTCCTGTTTGTTTAATGGCAGCCATTCTAACCGGTGTTAGATGGTATCTCATTGTGGTCTTAATTTGCATCTCTCTAATAGCTAGTGAAGCTGAACATTTTTTCATGTATTTCTTGGCCATTTCTATTTCCTCTTCAGAGAACTGTCTTTTCATATCTTTTGCCCATTTTATAATTGGGCTGTCTGTACTATTGTCATTGAGTTGTAGGATTTCTTTGTATATGCAAGATATCAGTCTTTTGTCAGATACATGGTTTCCAAAAATTTTTTCCCATTGAGTTGGCTGCCTCTTTACCTTTTTGAGAAATTCCTTTGAGGTGCAGAAACTTCTAAGCTTGAGGAGTTCCCATTTATCTATTTTCTCTTTTGTTGCTTGTGCTTTGGGTGTAAAGTCTAGGAAGTGGCCGCCTAATACAAGGTCTTGAAGATGTTTTCCTACATTATCTTCTAGGAGTTTTATGGTACTTTCTTTCATATTGAGATCTTTGGTCCATTTTGAGTTAATTTTTGTGTAGGGGGTGAGGTAGGGGTCCTCTTTCATTCTTTTGGATATGGATATCCAACTCTCCCAGCCCCATTTGTTGAAAAGACCATTATGGCTCAGTTCGGTGACTTTGAGGGCCTTATCAAAGATCAGTCGGCCATAGATCTGAGGGTCTATCTCTGAATTCTCAATTCGATTCCATTGATCTATATGTCTATCTTTGTGCCAGTACCATGCTGTTTTGGCAACTGTGGCTTTATAATAAGCTTCAAAGTCAGGGAGTGTAAGTCCTCCCACTTCGTTTTTCTTTTTTAGAGTGTCTTTAGCAATTCGAGGCATCTTCCCTTTCCAAATAAATTTGATAACTAGCTTTTCCAAGTCTGCAAAGTAGGTTGTTGGAATTTTGATTGGGATTGCATTGAATCTGTAGATGAGTTTGGGTAGAATTGACATCTTAATGACATTTAGCCTTCCTATCCATGAACATGGAATATTTTTCCATCTTTTAAGGTCCCCTTCTATTTCTTTTAGTAGAGTTATGTAGTTTTCTTTGTATAGGTCTTTCACATCTTTGGTTGAGTTTATTCCTAGGTACTTGATTTTTTTAGTTGCTATTGAAAATGGTATCTTTTTCTTGAGTGTCACTTCAGTTTGTTCATTTCTAGCATATAGAAACATTACTGACTTATGTACATTAACCTTGTAACCCGCTACTTTGCTAAATTTGTTTATTAGCTCTAGTAGGTGTATCGTCGATTTCTCAGGGTTTTCTAGATATAAGATCATATCATCTGCAAACAATGACAGTTTTACTTCTTCTTTTCCAATTTGGATGCCTTTTATTTCTTTGTCCTGCCGGATTGCCCTGGCTAGCACTTCCAGCACAATGTTGAATAACAGTGGTGACAGCGGGCATCCTTGTCTTGTTCCTGATCTTAGAGGGAAGGCTTTCAGTCTCTCACCATTGAGTACTATGCTGGCTGTGGGTTTTTCATATATGCTCTTTATCATGTTGAGGAAGTTTCCTTCAATTCCTACCTTTTGAAGTGTTTTTATCAAAAAGGGATGTTGGATTTTGTCAAATGCTTTTTCAGCATCTATTGAGATGATCAATTGATTTTTCCCTTTCGTGCTTTTAATGTGTTGTAATACATTGATTGTTTTTCTTATGTTGAACCATCCTTGCATGCCTGGAATGAACCCCACTTGGTCATGGTGTATGATTTTTTTAATGTGTCTTTGGATTCGATTTGCAAGTATTTTGTTGAGGATTTTTGCATCTATATTCATTAGGGAGATTGGCCGGTAGTTTTCCTTTTTTGTAGCATCTTTGCCTGGTTTTGGTATTAGATTGATGTTAGCTTCATAAAATGAGTTAGGTAGTGTTCCATTTTCTTCAATGTTTTGAAAGAGTTTGAGTAAGATTGGTGTCAGTTCTTTCTGGAAAGTTTGGTAGAATTCCCCTGTGAAGCCATCTGGCCCTGGGCATTTATTTGTGGGAAGATTTTTGATGACTGATTGGATCTCTTTGCTCGTTATGGGTTGGTTGAGGTCTTCTATTTCTTCTCTGGTCAGTCTAGGTTGTTCATATATTTCCAGGAAATTGTCCATTTCTTCTACATTGTCCAGTTTGTTGCCATACAGTTGTTCATAATATCCTCTTATAATTTTTTTAATTTCTTCAGGATCTGCAGTTAGGTCACCTTTTTCATTCATTATTTTGTTTATGTGGGTCTTCTCTCTTTTTGATTTTGTCAGTCTAGCTAGGGGCTTGTCAATCTTGTTGATCTTCTCAAAGAACCAACTTTTGGTGATATTTATCCCCTCTATTGTTTTTTTGTTCTCTATGTCATTTATTTCTGCTTTAATCCTTGTTATTTCTTTTCTTGTACTTGGTTTAGGATTGGTTTGCTGTTCATTTTCTAGCTTCTTCAGTTGATCCATTAGTTCTTTGATTTTGGCTCTTTCTTCCTTTTTAATATATGCGTTTAGTGCTATAAATTTCCCCCTTAGCACTGCTTTTGCTGCATCCCATAGGTTTTGGTATGTTGTGTTCTCATTTTCATTCATCTCTATATATTTAGCAATTTCTCTTGCTATTTCTTCTTTAACCCACTGATTGTTTAGGAGTGTGTTGTTTAACCTCCAGGTATTTGTGAATTTTCTAAGTCTCTGATGGTTATTGACTTCTAATTGTATTCCATTGTGGTCAGAGAATGTGCTTTGAATAATTTCAATCTTTTTAAATTTATTGAGGCTTGTTTTATGTCCCAGCATATGATCTATTCTGGAGAAAGTTCCGTGAGCACTAGAAAAGTATGTGTATCCTGGTGATTTGGGATGTAATGTCCTGTAGATGTCTGTTAAATCTAATTCATTTATCAGATTGTTTAGGTTTTCAATTTCCTTATTGGTCTTCTGTCTGGTTGATCTATCTATAGGAGAGAGTGATGTGTTGAAGTCTCCCACAATTATTGTGGAAACATCAATTGCTTCCTTTAGTTTTGCCAGTGTTTCTCTCATGTATTTTGTGGCACCTTGATTGGGTGCATAGACATTTACGATTGTTATTTCTTCTTGCTGAATTGCCCCTTTTATTAGTATGTAGTGGCCTTCTTTGTCTCTCAAAACATCCCTGCATTTGAAGTCTATTTTATCTGAGATTAATATTGCTACACCTGCTTTCTTTTGGCTGTAGCTTGCATGAAATATTTTTTTCCATCCTTTCACTTTCAGTTTCTTTGTGTCCCTGTGTCTAAGATGAGTCTCTTGTATGCAACATATTGATGGTTCATTTTTTTTGATCCATTCTGCAAATCTATATCTTTTAATTGGGGAGTTTAATCCATTTACATTCAACGTTAAAACCGTGAAGGCATTTCTTGAATCGGCCATCTTATCCTTTGGTTTATGTTTGCCATATTTTTCCCTCTCTCTATTAATATCCTTTATTGTACCCATACCGAATCTCTTTAGTACTGAACCTTTCTCCAAGTCTCTCTGTCCTGTCTTTGTTTCTCTGTCTGTAGGGCTCCCTTTAGTATCTCCAGTAGAGCAGGTCTCTTGTTAGCAAATTCTCTCAGCATTTGTTTGTCTGTGAAAAATTTAAGCTCTCCCTCAAATTTGAAGGAGAGCTTTGCTGGATAAAGTATTCTTGGCTGGAAATTCCTCTCACTCAGAATTTTAAATATATTGTGCCACTGCCTTCTTGCCTCCATGGTGGCTGCTGAGTAGTCACTACTTAATCTTATGCTGTTTCCTTTGTATGTGGTAAATTGCTTTTCTCTTGCTGCTTTCAGAACTTGCTCCTTCTCTTCTATGTTTGACAGTGTGATCAGTATATGTCTCGGAGTGGGTTTTTTTGGATTTATTCTATTTGGAGTTCTCTGAGCATTTATGATTTGTGTATTTATGTTGTTTAGAAGATTTGGGAAGTTTTCCCCAACAATTTCTTTGAATACTCTTCCTAGACCTTTACCTTTTTCTTCCCCTTCTGGGACACCAATGAGTCTTATATTCGGACGTTTCATATTATCTATCATATCCCTGAGGTCCATTTCGATTTTTTCAATTTTTTCCCCATTCTTTCTTTTATGCCTTCATTTTCCATTCTGTCATCTTCCAGGTCACTGATTCGTTGTTCAACTTCCTCTACTCTTGTACTATGAGTGTCCAGAATCTTTTTAATTTGGTCAACAGTTTCTTTAATTTCCATAATATCATCCATTTTTTTATTTAGTCTTGCAATGTCTTCTTTATGCTCTTCTAGGGTCTTCTTGATTTCCTTCATATCCCGTACTATGGTCTCATTGTTCATCTTTAGTTCTTTGAGTAGCTGCTCTAGGTGCTGTGTCTCTTCTGTTCTTTTGATTTGGGTGCTTGGGCTTGGGTTATCCATATCGTCTGGTTTTTTCATATGCTTTATAATTTTCTGTTGTTTTTGGCCTCATGGCATTTGCTGAACTTGATAGGGTTCTTTTAGGGTTTGTAGACCTATTGAAGTCCTTATCTCTAATTTATCAGATCTACAGCTTCGTGGAGTACACTTTCTCTAACTAACCAGCAGGTGGCGTCCACGAGCCACCTGTTCTCCACAAGCCAGTTCTCCCCTGCTTAGCCTTTTTGGTGAGTGGGGGAGTGGGTCTTGTGGGGCCCAATTGGTGTACCAAGCTTGCGTGTGTAGTTGGTGTTGCCTGCCCTGTATGTGGGGCGTGTTTCTGGGCAGTTGGGGAGGGGGGGTGGCCGTAACAATCAAATCTCCCTGATGATCCTAGAGTTTTAAAGCTGCTGCAATAGTCTAATCCTTCAGTTCAGTCCTGCCACAGTTTGTCTCTGCCACTGACCCACAAGTCTTTGGTATTGGCGTATGGCTCCTGAGACTTGCAAGTGGGCCCCTCTTCCAGGCTGTGCACCCCGGGTCCTCTGTTGAGGGATGACTGTGCTATGTCACAGGTGAGTGCCGTCCCCCCCAGGGCAGTTCTGGGCTGCTGGGCTGTGTAGGGAGGCTCCCAGTCTGCTCAAATGATGGCTGAATGGGGCTTTGTTAATTCACACTGCTCCACCTTCCCAGCTCTGGGACATTCAGCTGAGGTTGCAGGGAAGGCTAATGTTCACGCCCAGTTTTGTGGTGTGTACCTGTTATTTGAAGCACTTCCGTCACACTGGGTTGTCTGGGGCAGCTCTGGGCTATGGGGCTGGCGATGGGCAGGAGTGTTTCCTGTCCACCAGGATGGTGGCTGTGAGCGGACACCCCCCTTTTCTTGGGAAGTTGTGTTGTTTAGTGAATTTTCTCAGCCACTGGATTATTGCCTTTTGTCTCAGAGCTCTCTTAGTTCTGCTCTTGACTTGACGTGCCCAAATTGCAATTCTTTGAAGCTTTCTGTATTGAGCTTCTTAGAGTAATTGTTTTAGAAAAAGCAAAAAGGATTTAAAAAAAAATAAAATAAAAAAAATAAAAAAACGGCCCTCCTCAGAGATCTAATGGGTTATTGAAATGCTAATAGACAAAGCAACCAGGGCCATTAAGGAAAGGTCCACAGGGCAGAGAGATCAGCTTTTCTTGGGATTTGCATATGCGCCTCAAGGCCTGAGCTCCACCCTTCCCCTTTCTGTGTTCACCAGAAGTCCAAAAATCCTCTGCTTTTATTTTGGAGTTTTTCGTGTTGTTTTTTTTCTATGCCTGTCTCCTCTCTGCTGGGCTGGCTGCTCTCAGAGTCTCTGGTGTCTGCTCTCAGTCTATCTATGGTTGGAGTTTGAATCAGTAGAATGAGTTTCTGATAAGAGCAGCCACTGCAGTTCTCCCTTCTCCTTCCCGGAGCTGACAGCCCCTCCTCCCCCGGGACTGAGCCTGGCAGGGAGGGGCGCGGGTCCCCTGGCCGCGAAAACTTACAGATTTCGCTGCTCTCAGCAGTTCCACGTTTTCATGAGTGTTGTATGAAGTATGCCCAAAGACAGATTGCTTTGTGGTGTCCAGTCCACGCAGTTCCTGGCTTTTTACCTACTTTCCTGGAGGAGTAACTAAAACTTACAGCTCACCAGTCTGCCATCTTGCCCCGCCTCCAATATGCCTATTTTTGAGTCAATGCCATGCTGTTTTGATTACTGTGGCTGAATAGTAAACTCAAAGTCAGGAAGTGTAAGTCCTCCCATTTTGTTTTGCTTTTGTAGAATGCTTTTAGTAATTTGAGGCATCTTTCCCTTCCAAATAAAGTTGATAACTAGTGTTTCCAAGTTAACAAAGTGGGTTGTTGGAATTTTGATAGGAATTGCATTGAACCTGTAGATCAGTTTGGGTAGGATTGACATCTTAATGATGTTTAGCCTTCCTATCCATGAACACAGAATATCTTTCCATCTGATTAAGTCCCCTTTTATTTCTTTTAGTAAAGTCATGTAATTTTCTGTGTAGAGGTCTTTTAGATCTTTGGTTAAGTTTATTCCAAGCTACTTGAATTTTTTGTTGCTATTGAGAATGGAATCTCTTTCTTGAGGGGCTTTTCAGTTAGGTCATTTCTAGTATATAAAAACATTAGAGACTTTTGTGTCTTAATCTTGTATCCTGCCACTTTGATGAATTTGTTTTTTAGCTTAAGTGGCTGTGTCATCAATTTCTCCAGGTACTCCCAATATAAGATCATATCTGCAAATAATGACAGTTTTACTTCTTCCTTTCCAATTTAGATGACTTTTATTTCTTTGTCTTGGCAAATTGCTCTGGCTAGCACTTCTAGCACAAAGTTAAATAACAGTGGTGACAGCAGGCATCCTTGTCTCATTCCTGATCTTAGCAGGAAGGCTTTCAGTCTCTTATGTTTGAATACTATGCTGGCTTTGGGTTTTACATACATGCCCTTTGTCTTATTGAGGTAGTTTTCTTCAATTCCTACCTTCTGAAGTGTTTCTATCAAAAAAGTGTGCTGGGTTTTGTTGAATGCTTTTTAGCATCTATTGAGATGATTGATTTTCCCTTTTGATTTGTCAATGTGTTGTGTTACATTGATTGATTTTCTTCTGTTGAAGCATCCTTGCATGTCTGGGATGAACCCCACTTGGTCATGGTGTATGATTTTTTAAATGTGTCTCTGGATTCAATTTGCATGTATTTTGTTGAGAATTTTTGCATATACCTTCATTAGGATTATTGGCCTGTAGTTTTCATTTCTTGTAACATCTTTATCTGTTACAAATAACAGCTTCATAAAATGAGTTAGGTAGTTTCCCATTTTCTTCAATTTTTGAAAGTGATTAAGTAAGATTGGTGTCAGTTCTTTTTGGAATGTTTGATAGAATTCCCCTGTGAAGCCATCTGTCCCTGGGCTTTTATTTGAAGGAAGCTTTGTGATGACTGATTGGATCTCTTTGCTTGATATTGGTTGGTTGAGGTCTTCTATTTCTTTTCCGGTCAGTCTATTTCTTTTCTGGTCAGTCTAGGTTGTACATGTGTTTCCAGGAAATTATCCATTTCCTGTAAATTCTCTAGTTTGTTGGTGTACAGTTGTTCAGAGTATCTACTCTTATGATTTTTAAAATTTCTTCAGGATCTGCAGTAGTGTCTCACCTCTCATTTATTGTTTTGTTTAATTTGGTCTTCTTTCTTTTTGACTTCGTCAGTCTAGCTAAGGGTTTGTCAATCTTGATCTTCTGAAAGAAAAAACTTTAGGTTTTACTTATTCTCTCTGTTGTTTTTTTCTCCACTTCATTTATTTCTGTTTTAATCCTTGTTATTTCTTTTCCTCTCCTTGCTTTAGGATTAGTTTTCTGATCATTTTCTGGCTTTTTCAGTTGTTCCATTAGTCTTTGATTTTAGATCTTTCTTCCTTTTTTTCTTTTTTCTATATTTAATGAAAAATTAAATAAACAAGCAACGAAAAACATTTTAAGCAAAACAAAAGAGTAAGAAAAATAAAACCTAATGAAACTACCTTGCTTGCAACATGCTCCTACATACCCCAAGAACATTGACAAAACATAACAAAACAAAGGAATAAGAAAAACAAAGAATATGAAATAACTACATTCCTTCCAATATGTTTCCACCATGTCCCCCCAAAATTAACAAACCAGAGTTATTCCTGAGCATTCCTATAACATTAAGATTACCCTCTATAACATATCTGTTCTTATTACATTATCATTCCTCCTTCACTTGTTGCTGTCTATTGTTATGTACCCTATATTCTACAATATAAAATAATTATTTTACATTTTTCACAGAGTTCATATTAGTGGTATCTCTCCTTTATGCCTGGCTTATTTCACTGAGCATTATGTCTTCAAGGTCCATTTATGTTTTCATATGTTTCATAATCTTATTCCTTCTTACTTTCATGTTGTATTCCATTGCATCTACCACATTTTGTTTATCCACTCATCTATTGAGGGACATTTGGATTGTTTCCATCTCCTGGCAATTGTGAATAATGCTGTTATGAACATTGGCGTGCAGATATCTGTTCGTGTCACTGCTTTCCGATCTTCCGGGTATATACCGAGAAGTGCAATCACTGGGTCAAATGGTAACTCTATATCTAGTTTTCTAAGGAGCTGCCAGACTGACTTCCAGAGTGGCTGTACCATTATACATTCCTAGCAGCAATGAATAATTGTTCCAATTTCTCCATATCCTCTCCAGCATTTTTAGTTTCCTGTTTGTTAAATGGCAGCCATTCTAATTGGTGTAGTTGATATCTTATTTTGGTCTTGATTTGCATGTCCCTAATAACTAGGGAAGAATATTTTTCTATGTACTTCACCATTTATATTTCTTCTTAGATTAATGTCTTTTCATATCTTTTGTCCATTTTATGATTGGGTTGTTGGTACTATTGTCATTCAGTTGTAGGATTTCTTTATATAAGCAAGAGATCCATCTTTAGTCAGACACATGGTTTTCAAATATTTTTTCCCATTGAGTTGTTTGCATCTACACTTTTTGTCAAATTCCTTTGAAGTACAGAGGCTTTTTAAAATGCAATTTTATTGAGATATAATCACATAGATACAATCATTCAAAGTACAATCAGTTGTTCACAGTATCATCATATTGTTGTGCTTTCATCATCACAAAGTTTGAACATTTTCATTATCCAAAAAATAAAATAAAAATTAAAACAGAAAAGAACACCCAAAACATTCTATTATCCTCCTCCCCTCATTGTTCATTTACATTTTTTAATTGAGGTTGTTCACATACCAAACAATTATCCAAAGATCCAAAATGTACAATTAATTGCCCATGGTACCATCACACAGCTGGGCATCCATCACTAAAATTTTTTCTTCAATTTTTAGAAAACTTTCATTACTCCAAAAAAGAAATAAAGACACACTCAAACAATGAAACTCAAATCCTCCCATACCCCTAACCACCCTCCCTCCATTATTGATTCATAATATTGGTATAGTACATTTCTTACTGTTGATGAGTGAATGCTAAAATACTACTAATTGTAGTATGAAGTTTGCAATAAGTATATATTTTTTTTCTATATGCCCCTGTATTACTAATTTCTAGTTATGGTGTCATACATTTGTTCTAGCTCACAAGAGAGTTTCTAGTATTTTCACAGACATTGTCCACCACAAGATTCAACGTTTTATACATTCCTATCTTTTAGCCTCCCACTTTCCTTCTGGTGACTTATGTGACTCTGAGCTTACCCTTTCCACCAACTTGACACACCATTCAGCACTGTTAATTATTGTCACAATGTGTACCATCACCTGTGTCCATTTTCAAACATTAAGTTAACCCTAGTTGAACATTTTGCTCATAGTAAGCAACCACTTCCCATTCTTTAGCCTCATTCTATATCCTGATAACTTACATTTCATGTCTATGAGTTTACACATTACAGTTAGTTCCTATCAGTGAGACCCTGCAATATTTGTCCTTATGTGTCTGTCTTATTTCACTCAATATACTGCCCTCAAGGTTTTTTCAATAACCCAGTGTTTTAAAGATTTTTTTTCACAAATCATATATTCCTTCCTAAGAAAACAATCTATGGTTCCCTGTATAGTCATGTATTTATGTATTTACCACCATTGCCTCTATCTATATAAGGACATCTTCATTTCTTCCACAAAGGAGGAGAGTCAATGGAAGCAGAGAGATAAGAGAACAAGAAAAAAAGAAAGAGATAAAAACAGAACAAAACAAAACAAAACATGACAGGAAGCAAAAAAAGAAAAGATAACATTAAACTAAAGTAGAATAAAGAGTCAGACAAATCACCAATGCCGTGAGTCCCATTCCCTTCCTCTATGTCCTCCCATATGCATTTAGCTTTAGTATATTGCCTATGTTTTATTAAAGGAAGCATAATACAATGTTTCTGTTAACTATAGTCTCATTTGCATTGATTGTATTTTTCCCCAATCTCACCCCATTTTTAACACCTAGCAATGTTGACATTCATTTGTTCTCCCTCATGTAAAAACATATTTGTACATTTTATCACAATCATTGAGCACTCTAGGTTTCACTGAGTTATACAGTCCCAGTCTTTATCTTTCCTCTTTCCTTCTGGTGTCCCACATTCTCCTAACCTTCCTCTTTCCAACCATACTCACAGTCATCTTTCTTCAGTGTACTTATACATTGCTGCTCTACTATCTCTCAAAAATGTGTTCCAAACTTCTCACTCATGTCTTTTCCTTTCTAGCTGCAGTGATTCCTTTAGTGTTTCCTATAGAGCAGTTATCTTGTTCACAAATTCTGTAACTGTCTGTCAGAGAATATTTTAAACTCTCCCTCATATTTGAAGGATAGTTTTTCTGGATATGGGATTCTTGGTTGGTGATTTTTCTCTTTCAGTATATTAAATATATCACCCCACTTCATTTTGGCCTCCGTGGTTTCTATTGAGAAATCCATAGTCTTTTCAAGCTTCCTTTGTATGTGATGGATCACTTTTCTCTTGCTGCTTTTGAGACTCTTTTTTCATTTTGGACATTTGATAATCTGATTATTAGGTGTCTTGGCATAGACCTATTTAGATCTATGCTGCACTTTTGGGTCCATAATTTAATGTCTTTCATAAGAGATTGGAAATTTTCACTGATTATTTCCCCTATTATTTCTTCTGCCTCTTTTCCCTTTTCTTTTCCTTCTGGGACACCAATGACATGTAGATTCCTGCATTTTGTTTTGTCTTTAATTTCCAGGAGCTGTTGCTCATATTTTTCCATTCTTTTCTCTATCTGTTCTTTTGTGTGTAGGCTTTCAGCTCTCTTATTCTCCAGTTCCTGAGTGTCTTCTTCTGCCTCTTGAGATCTGCTGTTGTGTCTCCATTGTGTCTTTCATCTCTTGTGTTGTGCCTTTCATTTCCATAGGTTCTATTAGTTGTTTTTTTTGAACTTTCATTTTCTACCTTATGTATGCTCCTTGTTTTCCTTATATGCTTCGTCTCATTTGCCATATCTTCCCTAAACTTTTTGAATTGATTTAGCATTAGCTGTTTAAATTCCTGTATCTCATTTGAAGTGTAAGTTTGTTCCTTTGACTGGGTCATAACTTCATTTTTCTTAGTGTAGGTTTTAGTTCTCTGTTGTCAAGGCATCTGGTTTCCTTGGTTTCTCCAATCAGGTTTTCCCAGACCAGAACAGACTCAGGTCTTGGAAGAAGGCAATAGTATCAGTTCTCCCTGGGGGTGTGTCTTAGAAGATTGTACACCCAGTGAGGCCTCAAGTCACTATGCTCTTCTGCCCAGCAGGTGGAACCTATCAGCCTGTAGCTCCAGATTGGTGTAAGGAGGTGTTGTGCAGCTGTTTTCCCCCAGGCTTTGGGGTCTGGTTCTGAATGGAAGGTTGGTAGCAGAGCTTGGTACTGCCTCTTTTCTCTTAGGGAAGACACACCCCATAGGGAGAGTTTGTTTGCATTTGGATAGTCTCCAACTCTGCTATTTCCACATTTGTCTAGGAATTGAAAGTGGCTGGCGCTTTCTCTTCTGAGCTGTAAAAGGTAAAGAAAGCCCCCTTCAGGGTCAGTCTGCAGCCACAATCAGTTTCACCCCCTGGCCAGAGACAGCTTCTGGACTTCCCCTCCCTCCCAGATAGGTCCTCTACCTCTCCAAGATCAGTCATCACCAAAAGCCTCTGTCTGCTTGTTGGAGATTCATAGCTTGTATTGAGCAGTCCCTGTTTTTAATTAAAGCCCCAGTCAGAGCTCAGCTGAGTTATATTTACTTGCTCAGAGACTGCTGCTCTCTAGCATCACTGGGCTTTGCAGTTTGGACTATGGGGCAAGTGGGCTTCTGGCTTGGATCTGCAGTTTTTACTTACAGAATTTATGCTGTGATCTTGGGCATTCCTCCCAATTCACGTTGGTATATGATGAGTGGTCAGTCACATTTGTCCCCCAGCAGTTATTCCAGATCATTTACGAGTTGTTCCTGTTTATTAACTGTGCCAGGGGGACTGACCACTCCTCTCTATGACATGATCTTCTTTCCAGTTTACTTTTAAGAATGCATTTAAATTGAGGTATATTCAGATACCCTACACTCACCCACAGTGTACAATTATTCACCGTACCATCATATAGTCATGCATTCATCATCAGAATCAAATTTTGAAACTTTTCCTTACTCCAAAATGAAAATAAAGGCAAAAAGTACACCTAAATCTTTCCATGCCCTTCATCCCACCCTATTCTTCATCTAATTTTGTCCTCAGTTTTCCACTTACAAGAGCATACACTGCATAAAGGGAGTATGAGCCACAAGGTTTTCATAGTCACACAGTCACACTTTGCAAGCTACATAGTTATTCAATCATCTTCAAGAATCAAGCTCACTGGGGTACAATTTGACAGCTTCAGATAATTCCCCTAGCCATTTCAACACACTAAAAACTAAAAAGTGATATCTATATAGCACATAAGAATACTTCCCAGAGGGATTTCTTGACTCCATTTGAAATCTCTCAGCCACTGGAATCTTACTTTGTTTCATCTCTCTTTCCACTTTTGGTCATGAAGATCCACTTATTCCCACGGTGCTGGGTCCAGACTCATCTCCATGAATCATTTCCTATGTTGCCAGGGTGATTTACACCCCTGGGTGTCATGTCCCATGTAGGATGGAGGGTAATGAGTTCACCTGTCAAGTTGGCTTATATAGTGTGGGGCCACATATGAGCAATAAAGAGGCTCTCTGGGAGTGGGGACTTCTAGGCACAATTATAATTGGGTTTAGACTCTCCCTTGCAGCAATGAGCCTCACAAGGGAAAGACTCCAATTAGAGGCTATATTGGCAGTCCTCAATGTTTGTGGGAAAATGAGCAATAGCCCAGTTGGGGAAGTCCAAAATTTCTGCATTTCTCCCCAGTTCCTCAGGGGACCCTGCAAAAACAAGCATACTCTCTGCCCATATCACTCTGGTATGTATTGGGATTTCACCTCAGCCTGTAAAAACTCATCAAATCTCACTTCCCACTCACTGCTCCCTGCATGAGGTACAGAAACTTTAAGTTTTGAGTAGTTCTCATTTATCTATTTTTTTCTTTCATTGCTTGTGCTTTGTGTGTAAGTTCTAAGAAGCAAATTACTAATACAAGTTTTTGAAGATGTTTCCCTACATTGTCTTCTAGGAGTTTTATTGTGCTGTCTTTTACATTGAGGTCTTTGATACAGTTTGAGTTGATTTTTATGTAGGGTGTGAGGTAGGGGTCCTCTTTTATTCCTTTAGATATGAATATCCAGTTCACTCAGCCCCATTTGTTGAAGAGATTATTATTTCCCAATTCAGTGTATTTGGGGGCCTTATCAAAGACCAGTTGACCATTAACCTGAGGGTCTCTTTCCAAATTCTCAATCTGATTCCTTTGAGCACTATGTGTATCTTTGTGCCAATACCATGCTGCTTTGACTACTGTGGCTTTATAAGTAAGCTTCAAAATCAGGAACTGTAAACTCTCCCACTTCTTTTTACTTTTTAAGAAGGTTTTTAGCAATTCAAGGCATCTTTCCCTTCCAAATAAATTTGATAGCTAGATTTTTCAAGTATGCAAAGTAGGTTGTTGGAATTTTAATAGGAATTGCATTGAATCTGTAGATGAATTTGGGTGGAATTGGCATCTTAATAACATTTTGCTTTCCTACCCATGAACACAGAATATTTTTTTCCATCTTTTCTTTTTAGGTCCCTTTCTATTTCTTTTAATAAAGTTATTTAATTTTCTATGTATAGGTCATTTACATCCTTGGTTAAGTTAATTCCTAGGTACTTAATTTTTTTAGTTGCTGTTGAGAATGGAATCTTTTTCCTGAGTGTCCTTTCTGTTAGTTTATAGATTTTTTATCTATAAATAGAAACATTACTGATTTATGTGCATTAATCTTGTATCCTACTACTTTGCTAAATTTGTTTGTTAGCTCAAGTAGCTCTCATTGATTTCTCAGGGGTCTCCAAATATAAGTTCATATCACCTGCAAATAATGAGAGTGTTTGCTTCTTTTCCAATATGGATGGCTTTTATTTCCTTGTCTTGCCAGACAGCTCTGGCTAGCACTTCTAAAACTATGTTGAATAACAGTGGTGACAGTGGGCTTTCTTGACTTGTCCCTGATTTTAGAGGGAAGGCTTTCATTCTCTTGCCATTGATTACTATGCTGGCTGTGGGTTTTTCATACATGCCCTTTATCATATGGGGGAAGTTTCCTTCAATTCCTACCTTTTGAAGTGTTTTTATTAAAAAAGGATGCTAGAATTTGTTGAATGCTTTTTCAGCATCTAGATGCGTTGTATTACATGGATTGATTTCCTTATGTTGAACCAGCCTTGACTTCCTGTAATGAACCCCACTTGGTCATGGTGTAGGATGTTTTTAATGTGTCTTTGGATTCAATTTGCAAGTATTTTTTGAAATTTTTTTCATCTATATTCATGAGGGAGATCATCCTGTAGTTTTCCTTTCTTGTAGAATCTTTACCTGGTTTGGGTAGTAGAGTGACGTTAATTTCATAAAATGAGTTTGGCATTTTCTTCAATTTTTTGAAGTATTTATGTAAGATTTGTGTCAGTTCTTTTTGGAGAGTTTGGAAGCATTCTGATGTGAAATATTCTGGCCCTGGGTATTTATTTGTGGGAGGCTTTTTGATAACTGATTTGATCTCTTTGCTTGTATTGGTTTGTTGAGGTCTTCTATTTCTTCTCTGGTCAGTCTAGGTTGTTCTTGTGTTTCCAGGAAATTGTCTATTTCCTCTACATTATCTAATTTGTTGGCATACAGTTGTTCATGGTATCCTTTTATGATTTTTTGTGTCTTCAGGTTTGGCAGTATTGCCCTTTCTCTCATTTATTACTATTTTTTATTTGGGTCTTCTCTTGTTTTGATTTTGTTAGTCTAGATAATGGCTTGTTAGTCCTGTTGATCTTTTCAAAGAACCAACTTTTTGTTTTACTTATTCTCTATATTGTTTTTCTTTGTTTGGCATATCACTTATTCCTGCTTTAAACCTTGTTATTTCTTTTATTCTACTTTCTTTAGGGTTAGTTTTCTGATCTTTTTCTAGCTTCTTCAGTTATTCCATTATTTCTTTGATTTTACCTCTTTCTTCCTTTTTAATGTATCCATTTAGAGTTATAACTTTCCCCCTCAATACCACCTTCACTGTGTCCCACAAAGTTTGGAATGTTGTGTTCTCATTTTCATTCATCTCTTATTTATTTCTCTTGCAATTTCTTCTTTGATCCACTGATTCTTTAGAAGTATGTTGTTAAATCTTCAGATATTTGTGAATGTTTTAGATCCTTGAAATGCTTATTGACTTCTAGTTGTATTCTTTTGTGCTTACAGAATGTCCTTTGAATAATTCCAATCTTTTTAAATGTATTGAGGCTTGTTTTATGCCACAGCACATGATTTGTCCTAGAGAAAGTTTCATGAGCACTAGAGTAGAAAGTATATCCTGATAATTTGGGATGGAACGCTGTACATACATCTATGAAGTCTAACTTGTTTATAACCTTCTTTAGGATTTCAATTTCCTTATTGGACCTCTGGTTGATCTATCTGTAGAAGAGAGTGGTGTATTGAAGTCTACCACAATTATTGTGGAAGCATTTATTGCTTCCTTCAATTTTGCAATGTTTGTCTCATGTACTTTGGAGCACCTTGATTGGGTGTATAAACATATCTGATTGTATTTCTTCTTGGTGAATTGTCCTTTTTATTTGTATATAGTGTCCTTCTTTGTCTCATATGACATCCTTCCATTTGATGTCCACTTTTTTCTGAAATTTGATTGCTAACCATGCTTTCTTTTTGCTCGAGTAGTCATGGAATATTTTTTCCACCCTTTCACTTTTGATTTCCTTGTGTTGCTGTGTGTATGACGAGTCTCTTGAGAACAACATATTGATGGTTCATATTTTTAAATCCATGCTGCCAATCTGCATTAATTAATCTATTCACTTTAAATGTTTTGGCTCTGAGGGCAGTTCTTGAATCAGCCATCTTATCCTTTGGTTTTTATTTGTCAGATGTATTTTCACTCTCCCTCTCTTTATGTACTTTAAGGTACCTGTACCAGTTTGTATATATTATGTCCCCCAGAAAAAGCCATGTTCTTTGATGCACTTTTGTGGGGGCAGACATATTAGTGTTGATTATGTTGGAATGTTTGGATTAGGTTGTTTCCATGGATGTATGCCCAACCCAACTGTGGATGATAACTCTGATTAGATAATTTTCATGGAGATGTGGTCCCACTCTTTCAGCATGGGCCTTGATTAGTTTACTAGAGCACTATCAAAGCTCAGACAGAAGGACCAAACTTGCTACAGCCAAGAGGGACACTTTGAGGAATGCTCAGGAGCTGAGAGAGGAGCTGCAACTTACAGAGACATTTTGGAGATGGTCTTTGAAAGCAGACTTTTGTTGTGGGGAAGTTAAGAGAGGACAAACACCCCAAGAGCAACTAAGAGTGACATTTTGAAGAGTAGCTGCAGTCCAGAGAGGAACATCCTGAGAGAAAGCCATTTTGAAACCAGAATTTTGGAGCAGACACTAACTACATGCTTTCCCAGCTAGCAGAGGTTTTCCAGTTGCCATTGGCCATCCTCCAGTGAAGGTACCCAATTGTTGATGTGTTGCCTTGGACACTTTATGGCTTTAAGACTGTAACTGTGTAATCAAATAAACCCCCTTTATAAAAGCCAGTCCATTTCTGGTGTTTTGCAAAATGGCAGAATTAGCAAACTGGAACAATGGCTATGCTAGACAGGCAGTTGGAAATCTCTGTAGGGTAGAAGTCTGAGTCCAAGGGCTATAGGCTGCACCATAAATCTTGAACTCTGACTGTAGTGGATTAGACCAGAGGTGAAGTCCTCTCTAGCAATGAAGTCATGGGTTTGGGTGATGTTGCTGGAGGTGAGATGCTGGTCATTGCATTACAGCCTGAAGGATGGATCCAAGTAGAATTTTGTCATGGGCTTATAAATAACAATGGGCAGCTTTTTTCATATCTCAGCAGATTTTTTAAACTGGTTGTTATTACAAGAGCACTATGACTTTTATGGGTTGTGATCCAATAAAGACCTACCCTGAATGCATGGAGCTACATCTCCATGGAAATAATCCAATAAAAGTTCTCACCCACAGTTGATTGAGTCACATCTCCATGGAAACACTGAACCAATAGGTTCCAACCTAATCAATATTAATGTGTCTGCCCCCACAAGATTCCATCAAAAACATGGTATTTTGGGTTACATAATACATCCTAACCAACACACTTCTCCCTCATTTTGTTTTATTTTGTAATTTTGCTTTTTTTTAAATTGTGGAATATAACATAGATACATGAAGTAATGACTTTCCGAGTGTAATTAATAAGTAGTTAGAGAGCAAATTTCAAAGAATATTATGAGTTACAGTATTACAGTTTCAGTTATTTCCTTATTGTGAAATATAACAGATATGCAAAATGTAACATGTTTCAAAGTATGCTTTAACAAGTAATTATATATGAAATTTCCAAAAATCTTACACTATCACAGTGTCAGTTATTTCCTTATTATGAAATATACATACAAAAAGTTGATAACTTTCAAATTACAATTAACAAGTAACTATAGAACAAATTTGAAAGGATGCTATGGGTTACACTGCTAGTATTTGAATTCTTTCCTTCTAGCTATTCTAATATCCTAGCAACTAAGAAGAAGAAAATTATATAAAGATTCACTATTCATAATCCTTTGTTAAATTCCATCTTGTCTGTTGCTGCCCCTTCCTGTAGTTTAATCACTTTCTTGATATTCATGAGTGTCTAGGCTGTGACCACCATAACTTGTTTATGTTGAAAAGGGCTTTCATCATTATGGGAAAAGGGGACACATCTGGTTGATGTTCTTGAAGAGGCTATTGCCTCTGGGTTTGGGATTTAGCTGGCATAGGAGTTCTTTAGAGGATTTAAGTTTCTTAAGAATAAACTTAGTGAGTGAAATTTTTATAGGACCTCACTTAGGGATCTGGGTATTCTTTAGGGTTTGGGGGACTACTGTTGACTTGGGCTTATCAAACTGTGGACATTTGGAATATCTAGGTGAAGCTTACATAAGAGTATCTCCAGCTTCTTGACTCTATTTCAATTCTCTTGGCCACTGAAACCTTATTTTGTTGACTTTCTTTTCCCTTTTTTTGTCAAAAAGTCATTCTGAACCCCTTGAAGCCAGGATCATGCTTATTCCCAGAAACCATTACTCCCTCATTTTTTAAAGCACAGTTTTGCCAGATATAGAATTCTTGGTTGGCAGTTTTTCTCTTTCTGCATCTTAAGTATAACATATCATTGCCTCTTGCATTCATAGCTTTTACTGAAAAATCCACACATAATCTTACTGAGCTTCCTTTGTTTATGAAGGATCACTTTTCTCTTGCTGCTTTCAGAATTCTCTTTGACTATGACAGTTGATAATCTGATTATTAAGTGTCTTGGAGTCAGTCCACTCAGATTTATCCTGTTTGGGGTTTCCTGTGCTTCCTGGATCTGTAATTTTATGTCTTTCATAACAGATTGGATATTTTCAGTGATTATTTCTTCCATTATTCATTCTGCTATGTATATTCATGTACTTCATATTGCAAATCAGTTTTCTGAAACCCTGCTTATATTTTTCTATTCTTTTCCCTACCTGTTCTTATGTGTGTAGAATTTCATTTGTTCTGTTCCCTGGTTCATAAATCCTTTCTTCTGCCTTATCAAATCTCCTGTTGTATGTCTTCTATTAGGCCTTTCATTCCCATTAGTTCTGCCAATTGTTTTCTTCAGACTTTTGAGTTATTTCCTATGTTTGCCCAATGTCTTCTTAATGTCCTTCACCTCTTTTTCCATATCTCACCTCAACTCATTGAATTGATGTTTGGATTGAGTTAGGAGATTTGTTTGATTAATAATTGTTTCAATTCCTATATCTCAGTTGAAGCGTAAGTTTATTCCTTTAACAGCTATATCTTTATTTTTTCCTAGTGTGAAGTTAATTTTTTGTTTTCTAGGCAACAGTTTTCCTTGATAACCCCAATCAGATTTTCCTAGACAATATTGGCCCAGGTCTCATGAGAAGGCTATATTCAGTATCAGGTTTCCCTGTGGCTGAAACCCAACATATTTTAAGACTTTGCTTTAAGGCCTCTAGATTCTGTGCTTTTTTATCTTGCCCAGCATGTGATGCTTGTCAGCATGCAGCTCCTCACTGTCATGAACAGGTGCAGTGTATTT
This sequence comes from Choloepus didactylus, assembly GCF_015220235.1. Taxonomy (NCBI): domain Eukaryota; kingdom Metazoa; phylum Chordata; class Mammalia; order Pilosa; family Megalonychidae; genus Choloepus; species Choloepus didactylus. The sequence goes on along the minus strand of NC_051335.1, from coordinate 42,518,168 downwards.
AATTCTCAGTAGACCCTCTCCAAGCAAGGAACCAAGGGTATCAGAAGCCAAGCTTAGGCTGTTTCTGTATTTCCCCACAAGCCTTGGTGTTTAAGTTCTTTGAGGGAGTGCCACTACTTGAACAGGCCCCTGCCCCCACTTTCCTTAGGGAATAAGCCCTTTAGGGAATTGTCTGCTACACTTGAGTTTTTCCTTTGACTATCTTAACTCAACCCTTGCCTGGGTCAGGGCTGACAATTGAAAGTGCTTGAGTCTTTCTCTAATAAGTTACTTAGAATGAGAGGAAAAAAAGGAAAAACTAAGATGTCCCCTCTTCAGAGCCAGTCCCCAGCCCTCCAGAGCACCAAGCAAGAACTGGAGTTAGTACCAAGTTCTGTGTGCCCCTCTTCTTGGCACTCAGCCCTTTTCCAGTATTCTGTGCTCAACAAACTCCAAAAGCCTCTGTTTTTAAACATATATATGTGTAGTCAGCCCTGCATCCTCTCTGTTAGGACAACCAACCAGGTTCCTTTCCTGCTTGTTCTGGATTTATCTGTGCTAATAGCATGTATTCAGTAGTCTAAATTTTTTAAGTAAAACTGCAATTGGAGCTTGGTTGACCTACATTCCCTTACTCCTGACAGGGACAGCTTCTTTTTCCCACAGTGAAGTTTTGCAACTCAGCATGCTATGGCAGTCAGGGAGGGACACCATCTCCACAGTCTGGGGAACTTTCCTTACAGTTCTATGCTGTGATCTCAGGTATTCCACCCATTCCAGACTGGTGTACAATATTGTCCAGTCACAGATGTCCCACCATCAGTTGCTCCAGACTATTTTTTAGTTGTTCCTGGCTTTGTACTAGTTACTCTAAGGGATTAACTAAATTTCACACCTTCCTGTGCCTCTATTTTGCTGCTTCTCTCTTATTGTAGTATATGATAACACAATTTCATCACAAACATTGTCCACCATAAGATTCAGTGTTATATAGTCCCATGTTTTAACCTCCAACTTTCTCTTTGGTGAAATACCTGACTAACTAAGCTTCCTCCTTCTACTACACTCATTTGCCATTCAGCACTGTTAATTATTCTTACAATAATCTGCTATCATACCTCTGTCCATTTCCAAATTTTTAAGTTCAATGTAAACATTCAGCAAATATTAAACAACCACTCCCCATTCTCTAGTCCCACTGTATATCCTGCTAACCTATATTCTATAATTTATGTCTATGAATTTACATATTATAATTAGATCATATTAGTGAGATCACACAATATTTGTCCAATTGTGTATGACTTATTTCACGTAACATTCCTCAAGCTTCATCAATGTTTTCACATGCTTTAGGACTTCATTCTTTCTTACTGCTGAATAATATTCCATCATATTGTATACCACATTTTGTTTATCCATTTGTCTATTGATGGCCACTTGGATTGCTTCCATCTTTTGGCAATTGTGAATAATGCTGCTATGAATATCAGTGTGAAATTGTCTATCCAGATCCACTGTATATCCAGAGTAGCAGGATTGTCATACCACAAGAAAACTCATACTTTGCTTTCTGAGGAACTGCCAGCCCGTACTTCATAGTGGCTGTGCTATTTTACATTCCCACCTTCAGTGAATATGTGTTCCTATTTCTTCACATACTCTAAACACTTGTGGTTTCTTGTTTGATTAATAGCAGTCATTCTTAAAAACATGAGGTGATATCTCATTGAGGTTTTTTACTTGCATTTCCCTGAAAGCTAGTGAAGCTGAGCATCTTTTCATATGCTTTTTAGCCATCTTTATTTTGTCTGTGGAAAAATGCCTATTCATGTCTTTTGTGCATTTTATAATTGGGTTGTTTGTCCTTTTCTTGTTAAGTTGCAGGGTTTCTTTATATATACTGAACATCAAATCCCTATCAGATAGATGGTTTCCAAATAATCTCTTCCATTGAGTTGGCTTCCTCTTCATATTTTTGGCAAGGTCCTTTGAAACACAGAAATTTCAACCTTGTGATATTCCCATATATCTATTTTTTTCTCTTATGGCTTGTGCTTTGGTGTAAGGTCTAAGAAGCTACCTCTTATTACTTGGTCTTGAAGATGTTTTCTACATTTTCTTCTAGGAGTTTTATGGTACTGGCTCTTATATTTAGGTCTGTGATTCAATTTGAGTTAATTTTTGTATAGGGCATGAGTTAGGGGCTGTCTTTCATTGTTTCAGATATGGATATCCAGGTCTTCCACTGCCATTTGTTAAAGAGATTATTCTTTTCCAGTTGAATGGACTTAATAGCATTGTCAAACTCAAACTGGCCATAGATCTGAGGTCTATTTCTAAACTTTCAATTCTACTCCACTGATAAATATATTTGTCTTTGTGTGGATACCATGCTGTTTGACCACTGTGGCTCTATAATAAGCTTTAAAGCTAGGAAGTGTAAGTCCAACCACTTCATTCCTCTTTTTTAGGATGTTTTTAGCCCACTTCCCTTCCAAATAACCTTTATAACTAGCTTTTCCAGGTCTGCAAAGTGGGTTGTAGGAATTTTGATTGGTATTGCAGTGTCTGTAGCTCATTTAGTGTAGAATTGACATATTAATGACATTTAGTTTTCCAATCCATGAACATGGAATGTTCTTCCATTTATTTAGTCTTGTTTAGTTTCTTTAAGCTATGTTTTATAGTTTTGTGAATATAGGTCCTTTACATCCTTTGTTAAAATATTGATTTCTTTCAGTTGCTGTTGTAATGGAATTTTACCTTGATTTCTTCCTGGGATTGCTCATCATTAGTGTATAGAAACACTAGTTTTTTTTTTTTTTTTTTGCATATTGATCTTGTGACCTGCCACCTTGCTGAAGTCATTTATTAGCTCAGCTTTGTCATAGATTTTTGGAGGGACTTTCCAAATATAGGATCATGTCATCTGCAAATAATGAAAGTTTTACTTCTTCCTTTCCAATCTGGATGCCTTTTATTTTATTTGCCCATTGCTCTAGTTGGAAGTTCTAATGCTATGTTGAATAAAAGTGGAGAAGTAGGCATTCTTGTCTTATTCCTAATGTTAGAGGGAAAGCATTCAGTTCCTCACTACTGAGTACAATGGTAATTGTGCGTTTTTCATATACAACTTTTATCATATTGAGGAAATTTCCTTCAATTCCTCACTTTCAAAGTATTTTTACCAATATAGAATGCTAGATTTTGACCATCAATTCAGATGGTCATGTGTTTCTTTCTCTTTGATTTTTAATGTGGTGTATTACATTAATTGATTTTCTTGTGTTGAACCATATCCATGCATACCTGGAATAAAACCCATTTCCTTATTGGGTGTAATTCTTTTACTGTGCTGTTGTATTTGACTTCTATGTATTTCATTGAGAATTTTTGTCTCCATATTAATTAGGGAGATTGGCCTGTAGTTTTTCTTTCTTGTAATATCCTTATCAGCCTTTGCTATTAGATGATGTAAGCTTCTAGAATGAGTTAAGCAGTGCTTCCTTTTCTTCAAGTTTTTTTGAAGAGTTTGAGCAGCAAAGTTATTAGTTCTTTTAGGAATGTTTGGTAAAATTCCCCCATGAAGCCATCTGGCCCTGGGCTTTTTTTTGTAGGAAGGTTTTTGATGACTGACAATCTCTTTTCTTGTATTTGGTTTGTTGAGTTCTTCTATTTCTTCTTGAGTCAATGTAGGTGTTTTTATGTTTCTAGGAAGTGTCCATTTCATCTAGGTTGTCTTGGTTTTGGCATATCATTGTTCATAGTATCGCCTTAAAATTTTTTAATTTTTTGAGGTCCATGGTAATGACCCTCTTCTAATTTCTGATTTCATTTACACCTTCTTTCTTTTTGACTTTGTCGATCTAGCTAACAGTTTGTCAATCTTGTTGATCTTCTCAAAGAACAAAGTTTTCATTTTATTGATTCTCTCTATATTTTTTGTTCTCCAATTCATTTATTTCTGCTTTAGTCTTTGTTATTTATTTTCTTTTACTTGCTTTAAGGTTAGTTTGCTGCTTGTGATGGTTAGGCCTATGTGTCAACTTGGCCTGGTGTTGGTGTCCAGGCGTCTGGTCAAGCAACCACTGACCTAAGCATTACTACAAGAACACTTGTGGCTGATTAATGAACCAAAAGTCTGGTTTATTAAATCATCAGTCAGTTGACTGCACCTGTGCCTGAATACATCAATGAATGGCATGTCTTCCACGGAAAGGGAAGTCAATCAGCTGGACTTAATCCAATCAATTGTAGACTTTTAAGGGAGAAAGTGAAAGAACCTTCACTTCTTCATCTAGAAGTGAAGTGTTTCCTGAGGAGTTCATCAAACACCTTCATCAGAGTTGCCATTTTGCTACCTGTCCTCTGGAATTTGGACTTGTATATCCTGTCATATGGAACTTGAACTCATGCTTCACCACAGTTGCATGAGATATTTTCATAAAATCTTATATTTACAGATATCTCTTATTCATTGTTTTCCTAGAGTACCCTAATACACTGTGCTCTCTTTAGTTTCTTCAGTTCAGTTATGTCTTTGATTTTAGTTCTTTCTTCATTTTTCAGTTGATATTTATAGCTATAAATTTCCATCTCAACAGTTCCTTTGCTGCATCCCATTGATTTTGATATGTTGTATTCTTATTTTCATTACTCTCCTGAAATGTCCAATTTTCTTGCATTTTCTTCTTGACACACTGAGTAAGAATGTAGTTTTAACCTCCACATATTTGTGAAAGTTCTGATTCTTGGTGATTATTGATTTCCAGCTCCATTTCATTATGGTCACAGAAAGTGCTTTGAATAATTTCAAACTTTTAAAAATTATTAAGACCTGTTTTGTGCCCCAGCGTATGGTCTATCTTGAAGAATTTTCCATGAACACTTGCAGAGAATATATATCCTGGTGTCTTGGTGTGCAATGATCTATATATATCTGTTAGGGCTAATTCATTTATCATATTGTTTAGGTTCTCTATTTCCTTACTGATCTTTTGTCTGGTTGCTCTATCTATAGAAGATAATAGTGTATTAGTCTCCCACTATATTTTAGAAACATCTGTTGCTTCCTTCAGTTTTCTCAGTGTTTGCCTCATGTATTTTGGAGCTCCTTGATATGGTGCATAAACATTTATGTGTGTTATTTCTTCTTGATGTATTGTCCCTTTTATTAATAGTGTTCTTCCTTGTCTTTTATGACATCTTTAAAGTTAAAGTTTATTTGTCTGATATTAGTATAGTGACCCCTGCTTTATTTTGGTTACTATTTGCATGGAGTATCTTTTTCCATCCTTTCATTTTCAGTCCATTTGCATCCTTGGGTACAAGATGAGTATCTTCAAAACAGCATATAGATGGATCATTTTTTAACCAATATTTTTAATGCAATTTTATTGAAATATAGTCACATACCATGTCTGCCAATCTTTTAAGCAGGGTATTTAATCTGCTGACAAAGGTTTTACTGTAAAAGCAATTCTAGATTCATCCATCTTATCCTTTGGTTTTTTATTTCTCCCTCTCCTTATGTCCTTTAAATTAACCTTACTAATACCCTTCAATTCTGTGTCTTCCTCCAGACCTTTTTCTCCTTTATTTTTTTCAGCCAACAGAATTCCTTTTAGGATTTCTTGCAGGGCAGATCTCTTGTTAACACAATATCTCAGCATTCGTTTATATGTGAAAATTTTAAACCCTTTCTCACTTTTGAAACACAGCTTTGGTGACTGAAAAATGCTTGGCTGGGGCTGGGAGTTGCTAGTTCTGTGAGGTAGCAGTGGCAACGACCATGGAGTCTACCTCCTGGAAGGTGGTGCCAGCCAACAGCTGGGCCTCCCACCCCAGCACTTCTCTTGCCCTGTTAGAGCTGTGCAGGCATGCAGTGAACACCCATATCGGGCTTCTGAAGAACAGGGTGTGGGCCCTCCCAGGCATGATACTTCAAAGCATCTTACCTTTGCTTAATATACATTACTTGGAGAGGACTGAGGAAACTGCCCTCAAAAAAAAAAAATTCAAACAAGACAACAAAAGAAATAAGAAAAACAAATCATGTGTAAAATAACTACTATTGCTTCCAACATGTTCCTACCATACCCCAAGAAAATTAATAAACCATAGTCATTCTTGAGCGTTCCCATATCATTAAGATTACTCTCCATATTTTATCTGTTCTTATTAGATTAGCTGAAACTCTTTTGAGCTTGAAGAAAGGTGTTTTCATTGTGCATCCAGTTTGATAAATCTGCTAGCTACAGTCTCCATCCTGGCACACAAGGCTCTGTACTCATTGTACTCAGAATTGAGGTCATCCTTGCAATTCTGGTATTGCTCATGGGAGACAATGGCAATATATTTTATCAAATAATCTGGGAGTTCAATTGTTGAAGAAGTCTCCACAGAAGCACTACAAATCTCTTTAACTCCTTCATTGGAATTTGGACTGTAGTTATTTAGGTTGGCAATTTCCTCCTCTAATGTCCTCTTCTTTTTCCTCAACAGTCTCAATATCATGATCTTTTGTGTGGTTGTTTTCCTTGTGTTTTTTAGATTTCTTTTTGAAATTTTTGTGAGATAATGAATGGTTTTCTTCCATAGGTTTCGGACTCTTTAGTGGAACTGAACCTGGGGGTAAGGGTTGCAGGTAAGTCCTAGAGGTATATTTGTCTTGCTGGTCCTCATAGATACTACCATTTTGGCTAAACTTCAACAGGTAGGTCTTGAGTCCCTTGGCCTTCTGAAGTACTAGGGGAATTGGAGTTAGAAATTACAGCCTGAGGAGGATTTGAGATGAGCAGGTGGGTTGAAGGCAGTGATGGAGGGGTGGGGATGGCAGCAACTGCAGGAGGCAGTAGGAGACCTGCAGCAAATTTTCACTGGTGGGATTCAATGACCTTTCAATATTAGTGGTACTCAGTCAGGTGAGATATTTGAGCTTTCTTTTTCATTAAAGGGTCAATGAAATCTGAATCCAAAAGCTATTTCTAAGAAGAAGAGGCAGCATTTCTATCAGAAAATAGGGGAGATTCTAAATGACTGGTGCCAGCAGGAAACTGAGATGGATTTAGTTTTCTAGAGAGCATGACTCCAATGACTATTTCATTGTATGCAAGCCAGTCTCTCTGAAGCTCTTTAAAAACATAATCCTTTAAGATATGTGACAGATCCTTAGGATTCAGATTGGCTACTTGTTGCAGAATTGCTCTGAGGGAGTTCTTGTCTGTTTTGACTCATGCCATCTTTCTGCAATTGAGCAAGCAGCTGATGTTTCTTATAGGACTTCTGTGCCAGTAAGTGAATCACTCTGTCCCTATAGGGCCACTGAGAAACATTGCTGCTGCTGTGTGTCTCTCAAATCATATTTGCAGGGCTCATTGGAGTTGACTTTTTTCCTTTCAGGCAATTCATCTGAAAAAACTTGAGATGTTTTCCAAATCTGTGCTCTTTTCACTACATATGGACCACCAGTTTTGATAACTTGTGCTACAGTTGTGGGATTCCTCCTCTGCCTGGGTCATTCTTTTTCATGTCATCTGGTACAACTCATTTATTGCACACACTGTTATTTTATCTTGTGTAATCCCAGGCAGTTGAGCTGGGAGATTCCAGAGCTGGAGAATGTTTGCTAGAGTGAAATCAAAGCTGCCTTGAGGGTTGTCCTTTCCCACATTTGACAGATAGAAGTTAAAGTTATATACTTCATTGTGGGGATCAATTTTGGGGATCTTGACAAGTCTTTGGAGCCCTTGGAATGTAATTGGATGTCCAAAAGGAATTAAATTTTTTGTGGCTCTGGTAGGTTTCAGGTGCCTGGATCATACGCTTGGTGAGCTTCACAGTATGGTGATATTGACCTGCCCCAACAGTCCACACTGACTGTCAGTAGCATTTCTCCTCCTGCAGGCCTGACCCCAACTTCTTCCTCCATCTTAGACTTCCATGGGTACCACTGACACCTGCTCTGGGGCTAGCCACTACTGCCATGTGGCTGATCAAGCATCTGTCGTGGACTCTGCAGCCATGCCATCTTGCTGCTGACCTTCTTTCTCTCCCTTATTTTTGAAGGACAGCTTTTCTGGATAAAGAATACTTGGCTGGTACTTTTTCTCTTTCAGTATCTGAAGTATATCATAGCACAGTCTTCTTGCCTCTATGGATTCTGATGAGAAATCAGCAAATAGTCTTGTTTGGCTTCCCTCATGTGGTAAATCACTTTTCTCTTGAAGTTTTCAGAAATCTGTCTTTCTCCTTGGCATTTAACAGTCTGATTAGTATGTGTCTTGGAGAGGATCTGTTCAGGTTTACTCTATTTGGAGTACATTGGTTTTCTTGGATTTGCATGTTTATGTCTTTTACAAGGGTTGGGAAAATTTTGGTCATTGTTTCCTCAAATATTCTTCTTAACCCTTTTCTTCTCCTTGTTCACTCTTAACGTATATGTTTGTGAGTTCATGTCATCAATCATTTCCCTCAATCTCTGCTCAAATTTTTCCCTTATTTTCTCCTTCTGTCCTTTTGTCTGTTTAAGTTCTGATGCTCTGTCTTCTAACTCATTGATCTTTTTTTCCTGCTTCTTCAAATATTCTCTTTTGTATACTTTAATTTCATCCAAATGTATCTCCCATTTCCATAATATCTGTTATTTTTCTTTGTATTCTTTCAAATTCTTCTTTATGCTCAGCCTGTGTCTTCAAGTGTTTATGGTGGCAGTATTCATGATTTTCAATGGATGGAAGTGAAGTATGGGTAGATTGACTGATAAACAGAATGAGAACTGTGATGTATATATACAATGAAATATTGCACAGCAGGAAGACAAAATGAAATTGTGACTTATGCAACTAGTTGAATGGACCATGAGAACACTATGTTGAATGAAATAAGCCTGAATCAAAAAGATAACTTTATAACACCTCACTAATATCAACCAACTCTGAGAATTGAATCTGAGAGCGTAAGTTATTAGGTGAAGACATTGTATAGGTTCCTAGATTGTAAGCTCTTACAGTGGTCACATCTATTCATGAATTGTAATGGTTACTTCTAAATTCTGAGATGTCTTGTAGCTTTGTATATTTGTGTGACACCTAAGACTTGGAGCCCAAGTTTGGCAGCTGTGAATGTCACGATTATCCCATAGAGCAATTGTTTTAAAAGCTAAAACAGAGATCAAAGCAATTAGAGATATGAATGAAATGTACTTCATTGACACTAAGGTAAATCAGACTAAGAGTAAAGAATGATGTTGATTGTGTTTTTTAATGCAATTTTATTGTGATAAAATCACATAACATATAATCATTCAAAGTATACACTCAGTTGTTCACAATGTCATCATATAGCTCTGCATTAATCACCACAATCAAACTTTGAGCATTTTCATTATCCAAAAAATGAAATAAAAATTATAATAAAATAAACATCCAAAACAACCCATTGCTCTCCTTGCTTATTGTTCATTTACTTTCTTTAAATACAGTTTAATTGAGATGTATTCACTCACCCTACAGTCATCCAAAGTGTACAGTTACTCACAGTACCATCATACATTTGTGCTTTCATCTCCAGAATCAATTTTTGAAGATTTTCTTTACATCAAGATAAAAATAAAAGCAAAAAGAACACCCAAAACCCAAAAGTTTCCATCTCTTCCATCTACCTGTTCTAGTTTGCTAATGCTGCTGGAATGCAAAACACCAGAGACGGATTGGCTTTTATAAAAGGTGGTTTATTTGGTTACACAGTTACAGTCTTAAGGCCATAAAGGGTCCAAGGTAACATATCAGCAATTGGGTACCTTCACTGGAGGATGGCCAATGGTGTCCAGAAAACCTCTGATAGCTGGGAAGGCACGTGGCTGGTGTCTGCTCCTAAGTTCTGGTTTCAAAGTGGCTTTCTCCCAGGACATTCCTTTCAAAAAATGTCACTCTTAGTTGCTCTTGGGGTGTTTTCCCTCTCTTACCTTCTCTGGAGCAACAGTCTGCTTTCAATGGCTGTCTTCAAACTGTCTGTCATCTGCAGCCTCTTTCTTAGTTTCTGTGCATTCCTCAAAGTGTCCTTCTTGGCTGTAGCAAAGCTTACTCCTGTCTGAGATTTTATAGTGCTCCAGCAAACTAATCAAGGTCCATGCTGAATGGGCAGGGCCACAGATCCATGGAAATTGTCCAGTGAAAGATCTCACCCACAGTTCAGTCATCACATCTACACAAAAACATCCAATCAAAAGTCTGCAACCCAATTAACACAAATATGTTTCTTGCCCACACAAGACTGCATGAAAGATAATGGCATTTGGGGGGACATAATACATCCAAACCCTCACACCACCCTGTTCTTCATTCTATTTTTGTCAGCATTTTCTGGCTCATCTGTTCATACACTCGGTAAAAGGTGTGCAAACCACAAGGTTTTCACAATCACACAGTCACACTGTGCAACCTATATAGTTTACAATCACCTTCAAGAATCAATGTTGGAAAAACCTAAGATGGCGGCTAGGAGAGACAGGATAAAAAAACAGCTCCATGAAAAATACTAGATAAAAGCCAGAAAGCAACCCAGAACACCAGTTCCAGTGATGCACCAGCTGGAAAGGGTCTGCTAAATCCACAGGGACAATGCATTTGGTGAAACTAGGAGTCTGCATTCTGAAACAAGTGAGTAAGCCTGCTGAATATCTGCCATCCATGCTGTGCTGTGGAGAAACTGTGGGTTGGCACTTGGAGGCAGACTAGTTCTTTTTAAAAACCCAAAAGTGGTTGCAGATACAGTAGTGAGAACTGCACAGTGAAGCATGGCAGGAATGGGCTGTATGAACGCCTCAATATCTGGTGTGGAAGATAGCCTTTCATATACCTGCTTATTGTCTCAGAGCAAGGAAGGCAGAGGTGAGCCAAGAGGGGAAAATAACCATGCCCCTTGCAGCCATCTTCCTGGTGGGCTGGGAATGCTCCTGTCTGGGACCAGCACCAGAGCCCAGATCCATACCAAAAATCCCAGTGTGACAGGAAGTGTTTCTAGCACTACCTGCACACATCACAGTATTGGGCATGGACAATAGCCTTTCATGCTCCCACAGCTAAATGTCCCAGTGCTGGGAAGGTGGAGCTGTGTGAAAAGGTGGAAATTAATATGCCCTATAGAGCCATCCTTACAGCAGGCTGGGACTGCACCTACATGGCCCAGTGGCCCAGAATGTCCCTTGAGGGATGATGCACACTTGTGATGTAGCACAACCTTCCCTCAGCAGAAGCCCTAGAAGGGCATGGATTGGAAGAGGGACACACTCAGAAATCCCAGGGACACATGCCAATTCCAAGGACTTGTGGGTCAGCAGCAGAGACAATCTGTGGCAAGACTGAAATGAAGGTTCAGACTCTTGCAACAGCATTAAATCTCCAGGAACACCTGGGAGATTTGATTATTAAAGCTGCCCTCCTTCCCTAACTGCTCAGACACATGCCCCAGATTCAGGGCAGACAGCACCAACAACACATCTAAACTTTGTGCACCAATTGGACCCCACAAGAATCAGACTCCCACACACCACAAAGACAAAGTTGGGGAGAACTGACTTGAGGGGAATAGATGACTCATGGATGCCATCAGCTGGTTAGTTAGAGAAAGTGTACACCACCAAGCTGTAGATCTGTCTTTGAATAATCCTACACATCCTAAAAGAACCCTATCAAGTGAAGCAAATACCAATAGGCCAAAATCAACAGAAAATTTTAAAAGCATATGAAAAAAACAGATGATATGGATAACCTAAACCCAAACATCCAAATCCAAACACCAGAAGAGACACAGTACTTGGAGCAATTTATCAAAGAACTAAAAATAAAAAATGAAAGCATGGCATGGGATATAAAGTACATGAAGAAGATCCTAGAGGAGTATAAAGAAGAAATTGCAAGAATAAATTTAAAAAGATCTTATGGAATTAAAAGAAATGGTTGACCAAATTAAAAAGATTCTGGATACTCATAATATAAGACTAAAGGAAGCTGAACAACAAATCAGAACCTTGAAGGCTGCAGAATGGAAAATGAAAGAAAAAAAGAAAGAATGGGGAAAAAATTGAAAAAATCGTAATGGACCTCAAGGATATGATAGACAATATAAAACTTCCAAATATAAGACTCATTGGTGTCACAGAAGGGGAAGAGAAGGGTAAAGGTCTAAGAAGAGTATTCAAAGAAATTGTTGGGGAAAGCTTCCCAAACCTTCTACACAATATAAATGCACAAAGCATAAATGCCCAGAGAACTCCAAATAGAATAAATCCAAATAAACCCACTCCAAGATATATTCTGATTACAGTCAAATACTGAAAAGGAGCAAGTTCTGAAAGCAGCAAGAGAAAAACAATTCACCACATACAAAGAAAACAACTAAGACTAAGTAGTGACTACTCAACGGCCACCATGGAGGTGTGAAGGCAGTGGCATGACATGTTTAAAATTCTGAGAGAAAAAAATTTCCAACCAAGAATACTTTATCCAGCAAAGCTCTCCTTCATATTTGAGGGAGAGCTTACATTTTTCACAGACAAACAAATGATGAGAGAATTTGCTAACAAGAGATCTGCCCTACTTGAAATACTAAAGGGAGCCCTAGTGACAGAAACAAAGAAAGGAGAGATACGGTGAAAGTTTCAGTACTAAAGAGATTCAATATTGGTTCATTAAAAGACAATAAGAAAGAGAGGGAAAAATATATCTGACAAACTTAAACCAAAGGATAGGATGGCTGATTCAAGAAATGCCTTCACAGTAATAACATTGAATGTAAGTGGATTAAATTCCCCAATTAAAAGATATAGAGTGGCAGAATGGAACAAAAAATATGAACCATCAATATGTTGCATGCAACAGACTCATCTTAGACACAGGGACACAAAGAAATTGAAAGTGAAAGGATGGAAAAAATATTTCATGCAAGATACTGCCAAAAGAAAGAAAGAGTAGCAATATTAATCTCAGATAAAATAGACTCTAAATGCAGGGATGTTCTGAGAGACAAAGAAGGCCACTACATACTAAAAAAAAAGGGGCAATTCTACAAGAAGAAATATCAATCATAAATGTTTATGCATCCAATCAAGGTGCCCCAAAATACATGAGACAAACACTGGCAAAACTAAAGGAAGCAGCTGATGTTTCCACCATAACTGTGGGAGACTTCGACACGTCACTCTCTCCTATAGATAGATAAAGCAGACAGAAGACCAATAAGGAAATTGATAACCTAAACAATCTGATAAATGAATTTGATTTAACAGACATATATAGAACTTTACATCCCAAATCATCAGGGAATACATTCTTCTCTACTGATCATGGAACTTTCTCCAGAATAGATCATAGGCTGGGACATAAAAAAAAAAGCCTCAATAAATTTAAAAAAAATTGAAATTATTCAAAGCACATTCTCTGACCACAATGGAATACAATTGGAAGTCAATAACCATCAGAGACTTAGAAAATTCACAGGCACTTGGAGGTTAAACAACACACTTCAAAAATAAGTGGTTTATGATGTAGAATATAGGGGAACTAGTGAAAGAGGGCAGTTAAGGAAGAGGGAACAATAACCCAATAAGAACAGGTAAACTATCACGGATAAATTTAACTTTCTGAGAATGTCCTGGAATGACTATGGTTCATTAATTTCTGATGGGTATGCTAGGAACAAGTTTACAGAAATGTTGCTATACTAGGTTATTTTCTTGGGGTAGAGTAGGAACATTTTGGAAGTAAAGTAGTTAGGTTAGTTATCTTTTTTTTACTCCCTTGTTATGGTTTGTTTGAAATGTTTTTTTATTTATGTTTTTTAAATTTTTTGATATAGTTGATTTGAAAAAAGTTAATTAAAAAAGCAATGAAAAATTATGCAGAGCCCCCTTGAGGTGGAGAATGCAGGGGTATTGGCCTACCCCACCTCCATGGTTGCTAACATGACCACAGACATAGGGGACTGGTGGTTTGATGGGTTGAGCCCTCTACCATAGGTTTTACCCTTGGGAGGACAGTTGCTGCAAAGGAGAGGCTAGGCCTCCCTATGGTTGTGCCTAAGAGTCTCCTCCCGAATGCCTCTTTGTTGCTCAGATGTGGCCCTGTCTCTCTAGCTAAGCCAACTTGAAAGGTGAAATCACTGCCCTCCCCCCTACGTGGGATCAGACACCCAGGGGAGTGAATCTCCCTGGCAACGTGGAATATGACTCCCGGGGAGGAATGTAGACCTGGCATCATGGGATGGAGAACATCTTCTTGACCAAAAGGGGGATGTGAAAGGAAATGAAATAAGCTTCAGTGGCAGAGAGATTCCAAAACGAGCCGAGAGATCACTCTGGTGGGCACTCTTACGCACACTTTAGACAACCTTTTTTAGGTTCTAAAGAATTGGGGTAGCTGGTGGTGGATACCTGAAACTATTAAACTACAACCCAGAACCCATGAATCTCGAAGACAGTTGTATAAAAATGTAGCTTATGAGGGGTGACAGTGGGATTGGGAATGCCATAAGGACCAAACTCCACTTTGTCTAGTTTATGGATCGATGTGTAGAAAAGTAGGGGAAGCAAACAAACAGACAAAGGTACCTAGTGTTCTTTTTTACTTCAATTGCTCTTTTTCACTCTAATTATTATTCTTGTTATTTTTGTGTGTGTGCTAATGAAGGTGTCAGGGATTGATTTAGGTGATGAATGTACAACTATGTAATGGTACTGTAAACAATCGAAAGTACAATTTGTTTTGTATGACTGCGTGGTATGTGAATATATCTCAATAAAATGATGATTAAAAAAAATAGATTGAGGTGATTAATGCATAACTATATGATAGTACCGTGAACAGTTGATTGTACACCATGGATGACTGTATGGTATGTGAATATATTTCATAAAGTTGAAAAAGATTTTAAAAAACGAGAGTAGAGAGGAAAAAACAAGGAAAAAAAAAGATGTAGTGCCCCCTTGAGGAGCCTATGGATAATGCAGGGGTATTGGCCTACCCCACCTCCATGGTTGCTAACATAACCACAGACATATAGGACTGGTGGTTTGATGGGTTGAGCCCTCTACCATAGGTTTTACCCTTGGGAAGACAGTTGCTGCAAAGGAGAGGCTAGGCCTCCCTATGGTTGTGCCTAAGAGCCTCCTCCCGAATGCCTCTTTGTTGCTCAGATGTGGCCCTCTCTCTCTCTGGCTAAGCCAACTTGAAAGGTGAAATCACTGCCCTCCCCCCTACGTGGGATCAGACACCCAGGGGAGTGAATCTCCCTGGCAATGTGGAATATGACTCCTGGGGAGGAATCTAGACCTGGCATCATGGGACAGAGAACATCTTCTTGACCAAAAGGGTGATATGAAATGAAATGAAAAAAGTTTCAGTGACTGAGAGATTCCAGAATGAGCCGAGAGGTCACTCTGGTGGGCACTCTTACGCACAATATAGACAACCCTTTTTAGGTTCTAATGAATTGGAATAGCTAACAGTACATACCTGAAACTATCAAACTATAACCCAGAACCCATGAATCTTGTAGACAATTGTATAAAAATGTAGCTTATGAGGAGTGGCAATGTGATTGGGAAAGCCATATGGACCACATTCCCCTTTGTCAAGTTTATGGATGGATGAGTAGAAAAATGGGGGAAAAAAAGAAAAAAAAAGGCACCCAGTGTTCTTTTTTGCTTTAATCGTTCTTTGTCACTTTAATTTTTATTCTTACTATTTTTGTGTATGCGGCAATGAAAATGTCAAAAATTAGTTTTGGTGATGAATGCACAACTATATAATGGTACTGTGAACAACTGCATGTATGCTTTGTTTTGTATGACTGCATGGTATGTGAATATACCTCAACAAAAATGAATTAAAAAAAGAATCACTGTTAGTGGGTTACAGTTTGACAGCTTTAGGTATTTCCCTTTAGCCATTCCGACACACAAAGAACTAAAATGTAGTATCTGTATAGTGCATAAAAATACCCTCCAGAGTGACTTCTCAACTCCATTTGAAATATCTCAGCTACTGGAACCTTACTTTCTTTCAACTCTTTTTCCCCTTTTGGTGAAGAAGATCCTCTCAATCCCACACTGCTGGGTCCAGACTCAACTTCAGGAGTCATTTTCCAAGTTGTCAGGGGGAATTTACACACCTGGGTGTCATTTCCCAAGTAGGGGAAGGGCAGTGGGTTCACCTGCCAAGTGGGCTTAAAGAGAGAGGGGGCCACATGTGAGCAACAAAGAGGATCTCTGTGGGGTATTCCTAGGCACAATTATAAGTGGGCTTAGCCTCTCCCTTGAAGCAACTAGCCTCACAAAAAAAAGCTCCCAGATCGAGGGCCCAGCCCACTAAATTGACAGTCTGCAATGTTTGAGGGAAAATCAGCAATAACTCAGGTTGGAAAGTCCAACATCTCCACATTTCTCCCCAGTTCTTCAGGGGTCCCACAAATACACTTTTATTCTCTGCTCATATCACTCTGGGATGTATCAAGATTTCACCCCAGCCTGTACAAACTCACCAAATCCCACTTCCCTTTCAGAAATTCATTCACCCATGGTGCTCAAACAAACTTATTGTACATGTTAAATTATCTAGTGTGCTACCAAAAATATAAATCCTGCAGCAAATAAAAATCTCCTCCCTTGGTCTAGCACATAAGTTATAGTTTTAAGACCCAGTAAGTATCATCCTTTACTTTGGGCCTGATTTACCCTAGTTCTAACTGTATCTGCTTCATTCATATCTCTAATTGAAGTCTAAACACTTTTTCAGCTCTTTCAACAGTTGCTTTAGGGGGTAACACTGACCTTCATACCCGCCAAGCTCTAGCGCCAAGTCTTGGATGTCACACTACCCAAAGTTCCAGAGGTTGACCAGGTTATACACAAGGAGCTCAGCATCTCGGGATTTAGAAATTACCATTACAACTCAGGAATAGTTGTGACCATTTTAAGAGCTTACAATCTAGGGATCATTACAATAAGCACTTCCCTGATAAGCTGTGCACTTAGAATCAGTTCTTAGAGTTTACATATTATCATTAGTCTGTATTAGTGAGGCCTTATAATGTTTGTCCTCTCATTCCTGGCATGCTTCACTCAAAATGCTGTGCTCAAGATCCTTTCACCTAGTTGCTTGTCTCATAGCTTCATTCCTTCTTGTATTTACTCAATATTCTAATTATGCACACACTGCAATTCACCATCCTATCATCAGTGAACATACACTTAGCTGATCTCTATCCACTGCATATTATGAACACTGCCACCATAAACAGCATTGTGCAACCATCTGTTTATGTCCCTGCCCTCAGATCTTCAAAGTATATACCTTGTAGTGAGGTTGCAGGACTTTGTGACACCCACATACTTTGGAACCACCACACTGTCCTCCAGATAGGCTACACCATTCCAATTCCCCATGAACAGTGATTACATCTCTCTCTCCAAGTTCTAACAATTGTGTCCATTTTTCCTGCAATTTTGTAGATATATATTCAAATATCATATAATCATCCACAGTGTGTAATCAATTTTTTACAGCATCATCATATAGTTGAGTATTTGTCACCACAGTTAGCATTTTTATATATTCATTACTTTAAAAAAAGAATTTAAAACAAAATAATAATAAAAAGGATAAAAGGAAAAGTGAAAAAAAGATAAAATACAGCCACAGAGATAGAGGAAGAGTGAAAAGAGTAAAAAGACAAAAAAAGAAAAAGAAAGGAAAAATAGCAACCCCAAAACCACAATAGGTAAAATTAAAATAAAATACAATAGAACAGTCAAACAACACTAATGCCAAGAACCCTGTACCGTTCCCCCATGTCCCCCTCTTCTAGGCATTTAGCTTTGGTGTATTGCCTTTGTTACAATTAAAGAAAGCATATTGCAATCTTGTGGTTAACTATAGACTCTAATTTGCATTGATTGTATTTTTCCCCCAGTACCCCTCCCTTTTTAACACCTTGAGTGGTTGACATTCATTTGTTCTCCCTCATGCAAAAACATATTTGTACATATCATCACAATCACTGACTGCTTTAGGTTTCACTAAGCCACACAGTCCTGCCTTTATGTTCTATCCTTCCATCTGGTGTCCTACATGTCTGTAACCTTTCCTTTCAACCATACTCACAGTCATCTTTGTTCAGTGTACTTACAATCATTGTGCTGCCATCTACCAACATTGAACTCCAAACCTCTCTCTTCTATCCTTTCCTTTCTGTCTGTAGTGCTCCCGTTAGTATTTCTCGCAAGAAATTAGTGCCTTATTCATGAAGTCTCCCATTGTCTGTTAACGAAGTTTCTTAGTGTCTCTCTGAGAATATTTTAAACTCTCCTTCATATTTGAAGGACAGTTTGACAGATTTAAATTTTTTGGTGGTGGTTTTTCTTTTTCAGTACCTTAAAATATATCATGCCACTGCCTTCTCACCTCCATGGTTTCTACTGAGAAATCTGCACCTAGTCTTATTGATATTCCATTGTATATGATGAATTGCATTTCTCTTGCTGCCTCCAGAATTCTCTCTGTCTTTGACATTTGATAATCTGATTACGGCATAGGTCTCTTCATATCAATTCTGTTTGGAGTTCACTGTGATTTTTGGATCTGTAATTTTATGTATTTCATAAGAGATGGGAAATTTTCAGTGACTATTTGCTCCATTATTGCCTCTGCCAATTTTTCTCTTGTCTTCCCTTTCTGGGACCCCCATGACATGTACATGGTATGTCACCATTGAGTCTTCCATCCCTTTTTTTTTTAAAGTTTTATTTATTTGTTTGTTAGCACAATTTTGTTAAGGTAGTCACATAACATAAAATCCTACAAAGTGTCCAATCAGTTGTTCATATCATTATATACCTGTTCATAGTTCACCACAATCTTTGAACATTTCCATTACCCCAAAAATAAAATAAAAATTAGAATAAAAAAGAACTTCCAAAACAATCCATTCCTCTCTTGCCCACATTTTTCATTTACTTTTTTCACACTCATTCATTGTTTTTTAACTTACCAAAAAATTAAATAAACAATAAGAAAACAACATTTCATACAAAACCAAAAGAAAGGAATAAGAAAAACAAATAACCTAAAACAACTACACTGCTTCCAACATGTCCCTACCCTACCCCAAGAAAAATTATGTGTATAACAACAAAAGAATAAGAAAAATCAGTAACCTAAAATAATGACACTTCCGTGAACTTGTTCCTACCATGTCCCCAGAAATTAACAAATGATAGTCATTCCTGATCATTCTCAAAACATTAATTTTACCTTCCATAAGTTATCTGCTCTTATTAGATTATCATTCCACCTTCACTACTTGCTGTCTATCATTAGATGCCCTACATTCTACTATATAAATCACTTATTTTACTTTTTCAAAATGTTCACATTAGTGGTAACATACAGCATTTCTCTTTTTGTGCCTGGCTTATTTTGCTCAGCATTATGTCTTCAGGGTTCATCCATGTTGTCATATGTTTCATGAGATCGTTCCTTCTAACTTCTGTGTAGTATTCCATTGTGTGTAGATACCACATTTTATTTATCCACTCATCTGTTGAAGGACATTTGGGTTGTTTCCATCTCTTGCCAGTTGTGAGTAATGCTGCTATGAACATTGGCATGCAGATATCTGTTAATGTCACTGCTTTCTGATCTTCCAGGTATATACCGAGAAGTGCAATTGTTGGATCAAAGGGTAAATCTACATCTAGTTTTCTAAGGAACTGACAGACTGACTTCCAGAGTGGCTGAACCATTATACAGTCCCACCAACAATGAAGAAGAGTTCCAATTTCTCCACATCCTCTCCAGCATCTGTAGTTTCCTGTTTGTTTAATGGCAGACATTCTAATTGGTGTGAGATGGTATCTCATTGTGGTCTTAACTTGCATCTCTCTAATAGCTAGTGAAGCTGAACGTTTTTTCATGTGTTTCTTGGCCATTTGTATTTCCTCTTCAGAGAACCGTCTTTTCATATTTTTTGCCCATTTTATAATTGGGCTGTCTGTACTGTTGTCATTGAGTAGGATTTCTTTATATATGCTAGATATCAGTCTTTTGTCAGATACATGGTTTTCAAATATTTTTTCCCATTGAATTGGCTGTCTCTTTACCTTTTGACAAATTCCTTTGAGATACAGAAAATTTTAAGTTTGAGGAGTTCCTATTTATCTATTTTTTCTTTTGTTGTTTGTCCTTTGGGTGTAGGGTCTAGGAAGTGTCCGCCTAATACAAGGTCTTGAATATGTTCCCCTATATTATCTTCTAGGAGTTTTATGGTAATGTCTTTTATATTAAGATCTTTTATCCATTTTGAGATTATTTTTGTGTGGGGTTTGATGTATAGGTCCTCTTTCATTCTTTTGGATATGGATATCCAGTTCTCCCAGAGCCATTTGTTGAATAGTCTCATGTCCCAATTCAGTGGTTTTGGGGCCTTATCAAAGATCAGTCAACCATAAATCTGGAGGTATGTCTCTGAATTCTCAATTCAATTCCATTGAATGATAAGTCCATCTTTGAGCCGCTACCATGCTGTTTTGGCTACTGTGGCTTTATAATAAGCTTCAAAGTAGGGAGTGTAAGTACGCCCATTTTATTTTTATTTTTCAGAATAATTTTAGCAATTTGAGGCACCTTCCCCTTCCAAATAAATTTGATAACTAGCTTTTTCAAGTCTGCAAAGTAGGTTGTTGGAATTTTTATAGGAAATGTATTGAATTTGTAGATGAGTTTTGGTAGAATTGACATCTTAATGTTATTTAGCCTTCCTATACATGAACACAGAATATTTTCCATCTTCTTAGGTCCTCTTCTATTTCCTTTAGTAAAGTTATGTAGTTTTTTATGTGTAGGTCTTTCACATCTCTGGTTAAGTTTATTCCTAGCTACTTCATTTTTTAGAAGCTAGTAAGAATGTATCATTTCCCTGAATGTTTCTTCAGTTAGGTCATTTTGAGTGTACTGGAACATTACTGACTTATGTGCATTAATCTTTATCCTGCTACTTTGCTAAATTTGTTAAGTAGCTCAAGTAGTTGTGTTGATTTCTCGGGGTTTTCCAGATATAAGACCATATCATCTGCAAATAATGACTGTTTTACTTTTTCCTTTCCAATTTGGGTGCTTTTTATTTCTTTGTCTTCCTGGATTGCTCTGGCTATCACTTCTAGCACAAAGTTGAATAACAGTGGTGACAGTGGACATCCTTGTGTCATTGCAGATCTTACAGGGAAGGCTTCTCCCTTGCCATTTAATACTATGCTGGCTGTGGGCTTATCATATTCAGGAAGTTTCCTTCAATTGCTAACTTTTGAAGTGTTTTTATCAAGAAAGGATGCTGGATTTTATCAAATGCTTTTCCAGCATCTATTGAGATCATCATGTGATTTTTCCCTTTTGAGTTGTTAATGTGTTTTATTACATTGAGTGCTTTTCTTATGTTGAACAATCCTTGCATGCCCGGAATTATTATCTTAACTTGTCTTTGGATTCAACTTGCTATTTTGTTTAGAATTTTTGCATCTATATTCATTAGGGAGATTGGCATGCAGTTTTCCTTTCTTGTTGCATCTTTACCTGATTTGGGTATTAGAGTGATTTTAGCTTCATAAAACAAATTAGGTAGTGTTCCATTTTCTTCAGTGTTTTCAAAGCATTTAAGTAAATTGGTGTCAGTTCTTTTCAGAAAGTTTAGTAGAATTCCCCTGTGAAGCCATCTGGTCCTGGGCATTTATATGTAGGAAGCTTTTTGATGACTGATTGGATCTCTTAGCTTGTGATTGATTGGTTGAGGTCATCTGTTTCTTCTCTGGTTAGTCTAAGTTGTTCACATGTTTCAGGAAATTGTCCATTTCGTCTACATTATCTAGTTTTTTGGCATATAGTTGTTTATAGTATCTGCTTATAATTTTTAAAATTTCTTCAGGATCCACAGTAAAGACACTTCTCTCATTTATTATTTTATTTGGGTCTTCTCTCTTTTTGATTTTGTCAATCTAGCTAGAGGTTTGCCATTCTTATCTTAAGGAAGCAAATTTCAGTGCTATTTATTCTCTTTTATTCTTCTCTGTGTCATTCATTTTTGATTTAATCCTTGTTATTTCTTTCTTCTGCTTGGTTTAGGATTACTTTGCTTTTCATTTTCTAGCTTCTCAGTTGTTCTGTTAGTTCTTTGATTTTAGCTCTTTCTTTTTTAATGTATGCATTTAGAGCTGTAAATTTCTGCATCAATACCACCCCTGCTGCTTACCATAAGTTTTTATATGTTGTGCTCTCATTTTCATTCCTCTCTCTGTATTTAGCAATTTCCTTTGGTATTTCTTCTTTAACTCAGATTGTTTAGGATTGTGTTGTTTAACATTAAAATATATGTGGATGTTCTAAATCTTTGATGGTTATTGACCTCTAATTGTATTCCATTGTGATTAGAGAATTGCTTTGAATAATTTCAATCTTTTAAAATTTGTTGAGGCTTTTTTCATGGCTCAGCATATGATCTATTCTGGAGAAAGTTCCGTGAGCAGTAGAGAAGAATGTGTTTCCTGCTGATTTGGGTTGTAATGTTCTATATACGTCTGTTAATTCAAAATCATTTATCAAATTGTTTGTGTTTTCAATTTCCTTATTTTTCCTCTGTCTGGTTGACCTATCTATAGCAGAGAGTGATATATTGAATTTTCCCACAATTATTGTGGAAACATCTATTGCTTCAGTTTTGACAATGTTTGTCTCATGTATTCTGGGGCACCTTAACTGGGTGCATAGACATTTATGATTGTTTCTTCTTGTTGTATTGTCCCTTTAATTAGAATATAGTGACCTTCCTTTTCTCTTATTGCATTTAAAGTCTATTGTATCTGAGATTAATATTGCTACTTTTGCTTTCTTTTGCCTGTAGCTTGCATGCAGTATTTTCCCCCATACTTTCACTTTCAATTTCTTTGTGTCTCTGTGTCTAAGAAGCATCTCTTGTAAGCCACGTATTGATGGTTCATGTTTTTAATCCATTCTGCCAATCTATATCTTTTAATTGGGGAGTTTAACCCATTCACATTCTATGTTATTGCTGTGAAGGCATTTCCTGAATGAGACATCCTATCCTTTTTTTGTTTGTTTGTCAGATATATTTTTCCTCTCTCCCCTTATTTCCTTTAATGAACCCTTACTAAATCTCTTTAGTTCTGAACACTTCTCCATACCTCTCTCTGCTTTCTTCGTTTCTCTGGTAGTAGGGCTACCTTTATATCTTTTGCCAGGCAGGTCTCATTTGCAAATTCTCTCAGCATGTTTGCAAAGATTTTAAGCTCTCCATCAAATTCGAAGGTGAGCTTTGCTGGATAAAGAATTCTTCATTTACAAATTTTCTCTTTCAAAATTTTAAATATGTCATACCGCTGTCTTTTCTCCTCCATGGTGGCCCCTGTGTAGACACTGCTTAGTCTTATATTGCTTTCCTTGTATGTGGTGAATTGTTTCTCTCTTGCTGCTTTCAGATCTTGCTCCTTCTCTTCAGCATTTGACTATCTAATCAGAATATGTCTTGGAGTGGGTTTATTGGATTTATTCTCTTTGGAGTTCATTGGTTGTCTCTGATTTGCATATTTATGTCATTTGGAAGTGCTGGAAGTTTTCCCCAACAATTTCTTTCAATACACTTTCTAGACGTTTACACTTCTCTTCCCATCCTGGAACACCAATGATTCTTATTTTTGTGTACTTTATGTTTTCCATGTTATCATTGAGATTCATTTCAAAATTTTCAATTTTTTCCATTCTTTCTTTTTTGCTTTTACTTTCAAACCTGCACTCTTCCAGTTCACTTATTCTTTTCTCAGCTCCCTCTAATCTTGTTCTATGTATCCAGAATCTTTTAATTTTCATCTACAGTTTCTTTTATTTCCATAAGATCATCTGTCTTTTTATTTACTCTTGAAAATTCTTCTTTGTGCTCTGCTATGGTCTTCTTCGTATCATTTACATTTTTTGCCATTATCTTGTTGTTTGTGATTACTTCTTTGATTAGTTGTTCCAAGTACTGTGTCTTCTCTGATTTTTTGATTTTGGTGTTTGAGTTTGGATTTTCCTTATCTTCTGGGTTTTTCATAAGTTTTAACATTTTCCATTGTTTTGGCTTGTTGGCATTTGCTTAGATTGATAGGGTACCTTTAGGTTATACAGGCCTATTTGAACAGTTATCTGTAATTTGTCAGAGCTACCACTTGGTTGAGTGCACTTCCCCTGACTTACCAACAGATGGCACCCCTGAGCCATGTATTACTCTCAAACCCATTCTCCCCAACTTTATCTTTGTGGCTAGTAGGGGTTTGTATCTTTTGGATGTCCAATCAGTGTCCCAAATTTCCATGTGTAATTGGTGCAGTCCACCCTGAAATTGGAGGTTGTGTCTGTGCAGTTAGAGAGGGAAGACAGTTTTAAGATTCAAATGTCACATCTGTTCCTGAAGACTTAAAGCTGTTGCATGAGTCAAACCCTTCAGCTCAGACTCCTCACAGTTTCTCTCTTCTGCAGGCCCACAAATCCCTGGGATTGGTGTAGGGCCCTTGGGACTTCCATGCAGGACTCTGCCTCTAAACTGCATAATCTGTGGGCCTCCAGGCAGCTGGACTGCACAATGTCACAGGCAAGTGGAATCTCCAAGGGAAGCTCTTGGCCATGGTGCCATGCAGGGGCATTCCCAGCCCACTGCAAAGATGACTGTACAGGGTGTGGTGGTTTCCAGCTAGTTCTGTGACAATTAGCTACAGGTGCATGAAAGCTTATCATCCACTTCAGACACTGAGGTGGGTACCTGGGGCATAGAAGTCACTCCCTGCTGCTCTCAACCCCTTGGCTCTTGCTGCCAGATCCACAGATGCTTTTGCAGCTTTTAAACTAATCCATCTCCAAATGCTGACCCCAAGTTTCTCCCCACCTCAGCATGCCTGCCATTTCCCCAGGAGCTTCACTCATTTGTTCCTTAATGCAGATTCTTGTTTTCACCAAGTGCACAATCACTGTGGCTGTAGCAAACCTTGTCCAGCTGGAACAACCCTGGAACTGGTAATCTGGAGCACTTTGTCTTTTATTTGGTATTTTTCATGGATAAAGTATTTTGCTCTGTGTTTCCTAACCTGCCCTCTTGTATCCTCATCCTTTTTCTTTTTTAAACTTTCTATTACAGTAGCACATATAGAACTCATTTTATCCACTCTCAAGTGTAAAATTCAGTAGAGTTAATTATTCATAATTTTATACTATCATTACTAATATCCACTACTCCAGATTTTTTGTTGCCTCAAACAGAAACTGCCCCAATAATGCAATAATTACCTCTCCACAGCTCTATCTCATCCCTGGTCTTTATGAAATTTGCTTTTCTAGATATTTCATATAATCAGCGTCATACAATGCTTACATATTTTGTAAATAATTTGTATCTGGCTTACTTCTCTCAATATGGTGTCATCAAGATTCATCTGTATTGTAGCACACAACAACATCCCTTTAAAACTAATACTACATTGTGTGAATATACTACATATTGTTTATGCAATCATCTATTGATGGATACTCAAGTTGGTTCAGCATTTTGGCTATTGTGAATAAAGTGATATAGAACATTGGTACACAAATATCTGATTGTGTCCGTACTTTCAATTCTTATTAGCATAAATCAAAAAATAGGATTGCCTGATCATATAGTAATTCTATTTTCAACTTCCTGAGGAACTGCGAAACTGATTTACACAGTGGCTGCCTCATTTTACTTTCACACCTGCATTGTACTAAGGTTCCTATTTCTCTGCATCCTTCCCAGCACTTGTTATTTTTATTTAAAAATAGTAGCTACTCTAGAGGATATGAGGTAGTGTACCTTGTGGTTTTCATTTGCATTTCCATTTTTTTCCAAATGAAAAGAGGATTTTTTGTTTTCTTTCCTGCTTAAAATAATATGTGCTTATTGTTGTTAAAAAAATAATAAAACACTAAGGAAAAATGTAAAGATGAAAGTAAACATTAAAGTCCAACTCTCCAGAGATTATTAGCATCTTGTTGTTAATACTTTATGAAATTGTGTATATACATATATGTGTATATATATGTGTGTGTGTGTGTGTGTGTGTGTGTGTGTGCATATTGTATATGAGATCAAACAATTCATGCTGTTTTTTTTCACTCAAGTTATACATGGTGAAGTATCAAGAAAACTATTTTAAGGAGGCCTTAATTGAATCATTCCTGTGAACAGAACTATCCTCTTTTTTTCCAAAGGATATTGCAAGTCTTTATTTCCATTTTGGTTAAATTTGTTTTTTAATGTAATTTTATTGAAATATTTTCACATACCATAAATCATGCAAAGTGTACAATTGTTCATAGTTTTATCATATAGTTGTGCATTCCACACCACAATAAATTTTGTACATTTTCATTACTCCAAAAAAAGAAATGAAAATAAGAATAAAAATAAAAGTAAAAGAATACTCAAAGCATCTCATACTCCCCACCTTATTTACTTTTAAAAAAATATTTTTTATTGAAATATATTCATGTGTCATACAATCATCCAAAGTGTAAAAGAATTGTTCACAGTATCATCATATATTTGTGCATTCATAATCACAATTAAATTTTGAACATTTTCATTATTCCAAAAAATAGAAATAAGAATAAAACTAAAAGTGAAAAGAACACCCAAAACATACAATACCCCTCCTCCATATTATTCATATACTTTTTGTTCTCATTTTTCTACTCATTTTTCCATACACTGGGTAAAGGGAATGTGAGCCATAAGGTTTTCACAATCACATGGTCACACCATATAAGTTAAATGGTTATATGATAGCTCTCAAGAATCAAGGATACTGGATTGCAATTCAACTGTTTCAGATATTTCCTTCTAACTATTCTAATAAACAAAAACTAAAAAGGGATATCTATATAATGTATAACAGTTACCTCTAGAATGACCTGTTCACTCCATTTGAAATCTCTCAGCCACTGAAACTTCATTTTGTCTCAATTCTCTCCCCGCTTTTAGTTCAGTAGCCTTTCTCAATCACATGACATAGGGTCAAGGCTCATCTCCAGGAGTCACATTCCACACTGTCAGGGAGATTTATACCCCCTGGAGTCATGTCCCACATTGGGGGGAGGGTGGTGAGTTTACCTGACTAGTTGACTTAGAGAGGCCACATTTGAGCAACAGAAGAAACCCTCTGTGGGTGACACTTAGGTACAATTATGAGTAAGGTTATCCTTTCCTTTGCAGTAAGAAGCTTTATAAGAGCAAGCATCAAGATTGAGGGCTCAGCCTACTAAGCTGGTGGCCAACAGTGCTTGTGAGAGCATCAAGAATTCCCCAGCTGGGGAAGTTTAATATTACCACACTTTCACACAGTCCCTCAAGGGGGCTTTGTAAATACTTTTTATTCTCTGCCCAAATTACTGTGGGTTGTATTGGGGTTTTACGCTAACCTGTACAGATAACAAGGTCTCACTCCCTCAGCAAGTTTCCATGTAATTATGACATTTGAGTAAACTGACCATATAAGTTAAATTATATAGTGTACTACAGAAAATATAGATTTTGCACCATATAACCATCTCTTCCTTTGGTCCCACATGGAAGCCAACTTTTAAAACACAGTTAATATCTTCCTCTACCCTTTAGTCTGATCTACCCCAATATCAACCAAGTCCATTTTGTTCATATCTCCAATTAAGTTCTGATCTCCTTCTCATCCTCTTTAACTGTTGATTCATGGGGCAATGCCAACAGTCACAGTTGCCAAATTCTGGCTCAGTGCCAGGTGCCACACAGACACCTGAAGTTCTGGGGACTGACCACATCACAAACAGCTCTGAATCTCAAAATTTAGAAGTAAGTGTCACAACTCATCAATAAATGTGACTGCTGTAGGAGCTTACAATCTAGGAACATTTACCTAGGCCTTCTCAATATAACCCGTGCTCCCAGATTCAGTTCTCAGAGTCTATACACTGTTATTGGTCCATATTAGTGAGGCATTATAATGTTTCTTCTCTTTTCATTTCTGGTTTAGTAATTCATTGTATTGTCCTTAAAGTCCATTCACTTTGCATGCCTCATAACTTCATTCCTTCTTGCTGCTCCCTCATGCAAAATCATTCTTATATTTGTACATTTAATCACACTCATTGGCCTTTCTAGGTTTTACTAAGCTATACAGTTCCAGTCTTTATCTTCTATCTTTCATTCTGGTATCATATATACCCCTAACCTTCCTCTTTAAACTGTATTTACTGTAATCTTTTTTAGTATATTTACATTATTGTGGTACTGTTACATACTACTGTGCTATCCATTCTAGATCTGTACAATCAATCCTCTAAAACATTCTATACTCTTTCAACATCAAATGCCCTATCTTTACCTTGTTCCCATCTCCTGATATCCTCATTTCTACACTCTTCTCCAAACCTCTCACTTCTCTTTTTCCCTTTCTCATTGTAGCACTCCATTTAGTATTTCCTGTAGAGGAGGCATCCTCTTCACAAACTTTCTCACTGTCTGTCTATCTGTAAATATTTTAAACTCTTCC
The DNA here is from genome assembly GCF_015220235.1 of Choloepus didactylus. Taxonomy (NCBI): domain Eukaryota; kingdom Metazoa; phylum Chordata; class Mammalia; order Pilosa; family Megalonychidae; genus Choloepus; species Choloepus didactylus. The sequence goes on along the minus strand of NC_051335.1, from coordinate 42,489,556 downwards.
TCATTTTGAAGGACAGTTTTCCCAGATATAAGATTCTTGGCTGACTGTTTTTCTCTTCAGTATCTTTAATATGGCATACAATTGCCTTCTCACCTCCACAGTTTCTGCTGAGAGACCCACACATATTCTTATCAAGCTTCCCTTATATGTAAGGGACTGCCCATTTCTTATACTGATCTCAGAACTCTGTTTGTCTTTGACATTTGAAAATATGGTTAGTCTGTTATGGAGTAGGTCTATTTGGATCAATTCTGTTGGGGTATGCTGTACATCCTGGACTTGTAATTTTTTCTTTCATGAGAGCTGGGAAATTTTCATTGATTATTCCCTCTAATATTCCTTCTGTTTTTCCCTTCTCTTCTCCTTCTGGTACACCTATAATATGCATATTCATGTGTTTCATGTGTCATTGAGTTCCTTGAGACCCTGCTCATATTTTTCTGTTCTTTTCCCTATCTGTTCCTCTGAGTGCAGGATATTAGATGTCCTGTTCTCCATCTCACTGATTTTTTCTTGTACTTCTCTGAGTCTGTTTTTGTGTGTCTCTATTGTGTTTCTCATCTCTTCTGTCCCTTTCATTCCCATAAGTTCTGCCTTTTGTTTTTTCAAGTTTACAGATTGTCCCTTATGATCACCCAGTGTCTTCTTTATCTCCTTTATCTCTTTTGTCACATTCTCTCTCACCTCATTGATTTGATTTAAAAGGTTTTTTTGAACATCTGTAATAAGTTGTTTCACCTCCTGAATCTCAGTTAAAATGTCAATTTCTTCCTTTGACTGGGCCATATCTTCCCATTTCCTAATGTGGTTCATGATTTTTTGCTCATGTCTCAGCATCTGACTTCTTGGTTGGTTTATTCTGGATGTTGTTTTCTCTGTTTTGCCTAAGGTCTTCTTGTTGGTTGATTTTTATCTCTGTCTTTTCTTTATTCTCTCCCTGGTGAGTTTTCAGATTGGCTCTGCCACTCAGTCTTCTCCTCAAAATCAGGCATGCACCATGGCCTGCCACAGGGATGGGAGGTAGGCACTGTGCACCCCAGGAAATTTGCTGGGTGTGATAATACAAATCTGCTATCTTCCAGTGGTGCTCTATTTTCCACTAGCTAGCAAGACCTGGGTTTGTTTTGGGGCCCTGCTTTAACAATTGGGTCCTCCCTGTATCTCAGCCAAAAGAAGGCTGGCTTCCATAAAGGGCACATAGAACAGCTCCTGCATTCCTAAGAAAGGGTCCTTGCCCTTTCTGGACTGTCCAGCAGATGGCAATGTTTAGTAACTTAATCATCAAAGGCTACTCTGCCTTGGAGCACAGCCAGCCCAAAACTGCAGGACTCCTATGCCCTTACTCTGCCAGCCAAAATCTGACTCAATGTGGGCAATCTTCCATGGCAAAGCACTCCCCCAACTGACAGCACTCCAGGTGTCCCCAGTGTGTAGAGCCACCAGCTGCTGCTACCCTCAAGGGTGGGGGAAGGGCTTTCAGATACAGGGCTGGAAATAGGGCTGTCCATGTTTTCTTACTCTTTTCGTACATAACTGATCTGGGCCTTGAAATGCCCTCCCCTGTCTTCAATCAGTGAGGAAATTTTTCACTGCTGTGAGATTTTTAAATCTGTGTCCCTTGTAGGGAGGTCCCTTCTGCTGTTTCTGTGATTTTCCTGGAGGAGAATTAGTGAAGGGGAGGGGAGATGATCAGCTGGTCTGGGATGGAAAATTCCTATTTGATATTTCTTCTCTTTCTTCAGTTTGGCATTTGCAGGACCTTTCTCCAATTTATTTCCTATATCACAGTTTCAGACAATTCAGAATTGACCTTTTTCTCATTGAATCTTCGGAGAGAAGTTTTCAGTGGTTATTTACATTGCCATGTTGATGACATCACCCCTGAAACATCCTCATTTTTGGGTCAAGAAACAAGTCTTTACAATACTGTATGGCTTCACTACTATGAACTGACATTAATGAGAAAACTTTGAGAATTAAAAGCTGACAACACAGGCTACCTGGAGATAGGAAGAGGGTAGAGATTGGGCATTTGATGCTGAAGGAGTCTAGAGTGTTCAAGAGGATTGATTGAATAGATCCAGAAATAATTAGCATAGTACTGTGTGATGATAGCACAATAATATAGGTACACTGAACAAAGATATCTATGAGTAAAGCTGAAAGAAGAAAGCTAGGGGCATATATGACATCAGAAGGAAAGATAGACAATAAGGACTGGGGCTGTATAACTTAGTGAAAACTAGAGTGGTCAATGACTATGACTAAAGGTACAAACATAAAAATGTTTTTACACATGGGAGAACTAATGAATGTCAACCTTGCAAAGTGTTGGAAAAGGGATGGCATTGGGGAAAAATATAATCAAAGCAAACTGGAGTCTATGGTTAATGGTAACATTGCAATATGCTTCCATTAAATGTAACAAAGGCAGAATACCAAAGCTAAATAGGTATGAGAGGGGGATATAAGGAAGGGATATGGGATTCTTGGTAGTGGTGTTGTCTGACCTTATCATTATATTGTATGGTATTTTTTCTTTTATTTTTTATTACTATATAACAAAAAATTTTCACAGTAATGAATATGTTCAAGTGCTGATTGTGGTGATGAAGGCACAACTATATGATGACACTGTGAACAATTGATTGTGCACTGTGAATCACTGTATTGTATGTGAATATATACACCTATAAAATGGTAGGAAAAGTATAAATAGAGATAAAATGCTGGAGAAACCATGGAGAGAGTGATGTACCTAATGACTGTTTTGGGGGAAGTAGTACGGTTTAGCCTATGTGGAGGACAGTCTGGTCATTCCACAAGAAGCTAAGTATGTGGGTGCCATAAGGTCCTGAAACCTCATTATGAGGCACATTCTTGGAAGATCTGACAGCAGGGATATGGAAGGACAATTTCTCCCTGGTGTATATGGTGGCAATATTCACAATTTGCAATGGAGGGGGGTGGCCTAAAGGTATGTTAACTGATGAACTGAATGGCGACCTGTGGTCTATGCATACAAATGAATATTGAGCAACTGCCAGAAGGAATGAAGCTGTGAGACCTTCAATAAGGTGAACGGATGCTATGGATGGCATTTTGAGTGAAGATGACTGAAATGAAAGGACAAATATTATAGTGGCTCTCCAATATGGATTACCTACAATGTGTGAACTCTGAGAATTGAATCTTAGAGGGTAGCTTATCAGGGAAATGCTTATTGTAATGGTCTCTGTATTGTAAGCTCTTACAGCAGTCACATCTATTACTGAATTTTAATGGCTATCTCCAAATTTTGAGATGCTGATCTCTTTGTGTATAACTTTGTCAGTCTCTGGAAATTTGGATACCTCTGTGACACATGAAACTCAGAGATGAATGTCAGCATTAGTACCTACAGCAACTATTTAAAAATCTGTAAAACTTCCGGACTTCAATTAGGAATATGAATGAAGCAGATCAGTTAGAACTAAGGCAAATCAGGCCAAAGGGTAATGGATGATATTGACTGTCTTTAAAAACTTCAACTTCTGTGTAAGAACAAGGTAAGAGATGTTTATTTGGTGCAGGATATATATCTTTTATAGCACACTAAATAATTTAGCTTGTACAGTCAGTTTATTCAAACACCATAATCACATGGAACTTTGAATAAGAAGTGAGAACTGGTAGGTTTGTATAGGGTAGTGTGAAATAATAGTGCATCCCAAAGTAATTTGGTCAGAGAATAAAAATCCATTTGCAACCCCCTCCTGAGGAGCTGGAGAAAAATGTGGAAATGGATTCACCCCTATTGGGTTATTGCTGAGATTCTCACAAACATTTAGGATTGACAATTTGGTATGCCTGGTTCTTGATCATGGGGCTTGCCCTTATGAGGCTCTTTATTGCCAAGGAGAGGCCAAGCCTACTTATAATTGTGTTTAAGATTCTCTACCAGAGAATCTCTTTGTTGCTCAGATGTTGCCATTTCTCTCTAAGCCAATTCAGCAGGTGAATTCACTTCCCTTCCCCTGTGTGGATCCTGACTCCCAGTCAAGACAGGATATAACTCCTGGGGATGCGACTGGACCTGGCATCATGGGACTGAGAAAATCTTGACAAGAAGGGAAATGGAATGAAACAAAATAGTTTCAGTAGCTGAGAGATTTCAAATGGAGTTGAGGGCATTCTGGAGGGCATTCTTAGCAATATGTAGATATCCCTTTTGAGTTTTAGTGTATTGGACTAGCTAGAAGGGAATACCCAAAACTATCAAACTGAAATGCAGTGGCCCTGATTCTCAAAGATGATTTTATAACTATTTAGCTTACATGGTGTGACAGTGTGACTGAAAGCCTTATGGCTTATACTTCTTTAACCAGTGTATGGATGGATGAGTAGAAAAATTGAGATGAAAAACTAAGTGCAAAATGTGTTGCATGGGGGCATGGAATAATTTTGGTGTTCTTTCTTACTTTTGTTTTTATTCTTATTTTTATTCTTCTTGGAGTAATGAAAATATTCAAAAATTGATTGGGGTGATGAATGCACAACTATATGATGGTATGGTGAACAGTTGATTGTACACCATGGATAATTGTATGGTATATGAATATATCTCAGTAAAACTGAATTTAAAAAAGAAGCAAGTTCTCTATGATAAAGTTGTCACCTACAATGGTACAGCCTGTGCCCTGCAGAAGCAAGGGAGATGTGAGGGAGTTGAAAAGCAGCCTGCTCAGGTCTTCATGTCAAGCCCCCATCACTGCTTCCTCAGCTGGTAAAGGGCCTTTCATGATCCACATGAATGGTGTGTGCTGTATTATGAGCAAGGTTAACAATAGTAGATGAGAGGGACTGCTCTGAGCAACACAGAGGTAAGTGGAGGATGAGTAGAGTTGACACCTTACAACTACCCCCTCTGTGCTCATATCTCCAGTGCACAGGGCTGCACCACAGTAAACACAGAATAGGCTCTTAGAATATATGCTGTATCAGTTCTGTTCTGGGTGTGGAATGCTTATGAAAACTTCATTCTTTTCCCCAAAGGAAATTTTAAGAAAATATCCAGGTGATAGGAAATTGAGTGAACCTTGACCAGAATGCTATTCATCTTCTGCCTGGGAAAACTAGGTGTTCCAAGTCCCATTTCCTGTCAATCTGTCTTTGAGGGTCTCATATTTTGGTGCTGAGTGTTCCCAAAATGCATTGGATGCCTCTGAAGCAGTTGCAGGGTGAATTGGTTTTCTATTGCTGCGTAACAAATCACCCTGCCACTTAGCTGAAAACTAGTGTTTCTTATCTCAGTTTCTGTGGGTCAGGAACCCTCATGCAGCTTAGCAGGTGTCTCTAGCTCTAAGTTACTTATGAGGTTCTGTCAAGCTTCAGCTGTCTCAAGGTTCATTAGTGGCTGGAGAATCCTCTTCCAAGTTCACTCACATGGCTGTTGCCAATCCTTTGTCCCTTGCCTGTTGGACCTCTCCACAGAGCTGCCTCACATAACAGCTTAGTCCCCATGGGTTGAAGCTTCATTTCCAGATTTTGAAAACCCCTTCAGGGTGCAGAATGAGGAAAACCTACACTATACCTCACAGACAAATTGTCAGGAGAAGTAAGAAGAGACCTATATTCCAGAGATTTTTTCCAGGTTCTAAATTCAATGCCTGCCAGAATACAATTTCCAGTGGAACTGTGGACATCCTCCATACGTTGATGCTGGTCTACAGGGAGAAAAGCAGATGCTGACCCCTCAAACCTATGTGGCAAGTGCTACAGGCCCAGTCTTGAACTCTGATGCTTCACAGAAGCTTTTGTGGTCCATTCCTCATGACAACATTATTAGGCATGTCTATTGCATTGCTTTAGTACCATGGAGGAGTTATGATCTGGGACTTGAGCTAAGCGGCCATGCCCAGATTCAGGCAGTTGTTGTGGGTTCACAAACAGCAGTCAGTATTACTACTCTGTTGATGATGATTATGATGATGCTTTTAAAGTTCAGGTAGAGAAGGTGGTCCCATATGCTGGTTCCTTACTTTGGCCTTTCAGGACCTTTGGAGGCCCCAGCCAAGCTTGGACACCATAGTCCGATAGCCCATGGGCTGAGTCTACAAGGCAGGGGGAGTAGAAAATTCCCTGAGGCCACCAGAAGGCTCTGCCCTAACTTCATTTGTGAGGTCAAGTCCACAGCCCTCCCAGCCCAGCCTGCTGGTTATGGCCTTCTGCCCCCTAGAAGACAGCCCCAGCACTGGTTGCATTTCATTAATAACCTGTAATGTTGAGTATGTTTTCATATTCTTATTTTTCATTTGTGTATGTTCTGTGGAGAAATGTCTGTTCAATTCCTTTGTGTAAATTGTAATTGGTCATTTGTTTTATTTTGTTTTTGAGTTGTAAGATTCTTTATATACTCTGGATATGAAAGCCCTATCAGATATGTGGGTTCTAAATATTTTCTGATATTCTGTAGGTTATCTTTTCACTTGCTCGATGTATCTTTTGGCATACAACAGTTTTACATTTTGATGATGTCCATTTAACCTATTTCTTTAGTTGCTCGTGTGTTTTATGTCATATCTAAGAATTCAGTACCAATTCCAAGACTGTGAAAGTTCCTACTATTTTTCATCTGGGTTTTATGGCTATAGCTCTTATGTTTAGATCTTTGATCCTTTTTGAACTAATTTTTGTATATGGTATTAGGTAGGGGTCCAACTTCATTACTTAGCAAGTGGATATTGGAGCACCATTTGTTAAAGAGATTATTCTTTGTTCAATTTATGTATTTGGCACCCTTGACAAAAATCATCTGGTCACAGATGTATAGGTTAATCTCTGAACCCTCAATTCTATTTCATTGTGCTGGGTGTCTACCTTTATGCCCCTTTGTTTTAAGTAGTAAGTTTTGAAATTGGTAAGTGCAAGATCTCTAACTTCATTTTTACTTTGTAATATTTTTTGGCTAGTTGGAGCCCCTTGCAATTCCATGTGAATTTGAGAATCATTTTATCCATTCTGCAGAAAGAGACTGCTGAGATTTTGAAGATTATTGCATTGTATTTTTCGATCACCCTGGGTAGTATTGATTTTTAATAATGTTTTCCTATTGATTTATTTAGATATTCTTTAATTTTTTTCAGTAGTGTTTTGAAGCTTCACCCCTTGATTAAATTTACTCTTGGGTATTTTATTCTCTTATCAGCCATTGTGAATGGAATTTTTTTTCAGTAAACCCTTCATTATGCTCTTTGCTGTTGTACAGAAACATCTGATTTTTAAAAATTCAGTTTTATTGAGACATATTCACACACTATACAATCAAGAGTGTAAAACCAATTGTATAGTGTACCATTATATAGTTATGCATTCATCACCGAAATCAATTTTTAAACATTTTCTTTACTCCAAAAGAAAAATACATAAAAATAGATAATAAAAACAAGAATAAAATTACAAGTAAAGGACACCCAAAACATGCCATCTCTGCTCATCTGTTCATACACTGGATAGAGAGTGTGAGCCACGTTTTCTCAGCTGCAGTCACACCATGTGAGCTACATAGTTAAACAATCATCTTCAAAAATCAAGGCTATAGGGTTGCAGTTCAAGTTTCAGGTATTTCCTTCTAGCTTTCCTACACAGTTAGAACTAAAAAGTGTTATTTATATAGTGCATAAGAATGTCCACCAGAGTGAACTCTCAACTCCATTTGAAATCTCTCAGCCACTGAAATTATATTGTTTGATTTATTCCCATTTTTGGTCCAGAACTCTTTCTCAATCCCATGATGCCAGGTCCAGATTCATTCCCAGGGAGGACCTACTGGGTTGGCTTAGACAGAGAGAGAGGCTACTTTGAGCAACAAAAGAGATTCTCTAGGGGTGACTCTTAGGCTCATTATAAGTAGGTTTAACCTCTCCTTTGCTGTCACAAGCTTAAATAAGGCAAGCCCCAAAGATCAAGGACTCAGCCTTCTAAATTGGTAGCCCCTAATACTTGCACGTAGAGAAGAAATTCCCCAGGTGGGGATATTTAATATTTCCACATTTTCCAAAAGTCACTCAGAGGGGCTTTGAAAATACATTTTATTCTGTTCCCAAATTACTTTGGGATGTACAGGGGGTTCACACTAACCTGTACAAACCAACTAGATCTCACTTCCTTTTCAAAGTTCCGTGAATTCATGGTGTTTGAGTAAACTGATGATACGGGTTAAATTAGCTGGCATGTTAGAAGAAATAGAGATTTTGGATTAAATAAACAAATCTTCCTCTGGTCTAACACAAAATTTGAAGTTTTAAAACACAGTCAGTATCATCCTTTACTCTTTAATTTATTGAAATATATCCACATAACATACAATCCTACAAAGTGTACAATCAGTTGTTCACAGTTGGGCATGGATCATCACAATCAATCTTTGAACATTTTCATTACTCCAAAAAAATAAAATAAAAATTAGAATTAAAAAGAACATCCAAAATATTCCATTACCCTACTACCCTCACTGTTCATTTACTTTTTTCATGCTCAAAAAATTAAAAAGAAAACAATGAAAAAACATTTCAAAAATACCAAAACAAAGGAATAAGAAAAAAATCTATAATAACTACATTGCTTCCAACATGTTCCTAACCTACCCCAAGAAATTAGACTATAACCCAACAGAAGGAATAAGAAAAACAAATAACCTAAAATAATTACACTTCTCTGCAAACTTGTTCCTACCATACCCGCTAGAAATTAACAAACCGTAGTCCTTCCTGAGCATTCCCAGGACATTGTGTTTACCCTCCAAAACTTGTCTGTTCTTATTAGATTATCATTCCCTCTTCACTGTTTTCCTGTCACTAGGTCTCCTACATACAACATACACCATTTATTATACACTTCAGAGTTCACATTGGTGGAAAAATACAACAGTTCTCTTTTTGTGCCTTGCTTATTTTGTTCAGCCTTATGTCTTCAGGGTTCATCCATGTTGTCATGTTTCACAACATCATTCTTTCTTACTGCTGTATAGTATTCCATCATGTGTATATACCACATTTTGCTTATCCATTCATCTGTTGAAGGTCATTTGGGTTGTTTCCATCTCTTGGCAATTGTGAAAAATGCTATGAACATTGGCGTGCAGATATCTGTTTATGCAGATATCTGTTTGTGTCACTGCTTTCAGATATTGTGGATGTATACTGAGAAGTGCAATTGCTGGATCAAAGGGTAACTTGATATCTAGTTTTCTAAGGAACCACCAGACTGTCTTTCAGAGTGGTCCTACCATTATCCAGTCCCACCAACCTTACATAAGAGTTCCAATTTCTCCACATCCTCTCCCACATTTGAAGATTCCTGTTGGTTAAGGGTGTGAGATATTTCATTGTGGTCTTAATTTGCATCACCCTAATGGCTAGTGAAGATGAACATTTTTTTCATGGGTTTTTTGGCCATTTGTATTTCCTCTTCAGAGAACTGTCTTTTCACATCTTTTACCCATTTTATAATTGGGCTATCTGTACTGCTGTCGCTGCGTTGTAGGATTTCTTTATATATGCAAGATAACATTCTTTTTTCAGATACATTGTTTCTAAGTATTTTTCCCATTAACTTGGCTTCCTCTTCACCTGTTTGACAAATTCTTTTGAGGTACAGAAGATTTTAAGTTTGAGGAGTTCCTATTTATCAATTATTTCTTTTGTTGCTTGTGCTTTGGGCATAAGAGCTAGAAAGTGACCTCATAATACAAAATCTTGAAGATGTTTCCCTACATTATCTTCTAGGAGTTTTACAGTACTGTCTCTTATATTGACGTCTTTTATCCATTTTGAGTTAATTTTTGTGTAGGATGTGAGGGAGGGGTCCTCTTCTTTCTTTTGGATATGGATATCCAGCTCTTCCAGCCCCGTTTGTTGAATAGTCTGTTATGTCCTAGTTCAGTGGTTTTTTGGGCCTTATCAAAGATCAGTCAACCATAAATCTGGGGGTCTATCTCTAAATTCTCAATTTGATTTCATTCATTGATACGTCTACTTTTGTGTCAGTACTATGCTGTTTTGACAAGTGTGGCTTTATAATAAGTTCAAATCAGGAAGTGTAAGTCCTGGATTTCTTTACTTGTGATTGGTTGGTTGAGGTCTATCTATTGCTTCTCTGGTCAGTCTAGGTTGTTCATGGGTTTCCAGGAGTTTGTCCTTTCCTCTACATTGTGTTGTTTGTTGGTATACAGTTTTTCATAGTATCCTCTCATATTTGTAAAAATTTCTTTGTGATCCACAGTAATGTCACCTCTCTCATTGATTATTTTGTTTATTTGGGTCTTCTCTGTTTTTGGTCTTGTCAGTGCAGTTAGGGGATTGTCAATCTTGTTGATCTTCTCAAAGAATCAACTTTTGGTTTTATTTAATCTATTATTTTTTTTGTTCTCTGTTTCATTTATTTCTGCTTTAATCCTTGTTATTTCTCTTATTCTGCTTGTTTGAAGATTAGTTTGCTGTTCATTTTCTAGTTTCTTCAATTATTCCATTAGTTCTTTGATTTTATCTCTTTCTTCCTTTTTAATGTATGTATTTAGAGCTATGTTTCCCTGTCAATAGCATCTTTGCTGCATCCCATAATTTTTGATATGCTATGTTCTCATTTTCATTCATCTTTCTATATTTAGCCATTTCTTTTTCTATTTCTTCTTTAATCCAGTAATCGCTTAGGAGTGTGTTGTTTAACATTCAGATATTTGTGAATTTCTATGTCTCTTATTGTTGAATTCTACTTGTGTTCCATTGTGATCAGAGAATATGCTTTGAATAATTTCAATCTTTTTAAATTTATTGAGGCTTGTTTTATGACACAGCATATGAACTATTCTGGAGAAAGTTCCATGAGCACTAAAGAAGAATATGTATCCTGGGGATTTGGGATGTAATGCTCTATAAATGTCTGTTAAGTCAAATTCATTATCACACTCTAAAGATTTTTAATTTCCTTGTTGGTCTTTGGTCTGGTTGATCTGTCTATGGGAGAGAGTTATGTATTGAAGTCTCCCACAATTATTTTGGAATCATCCATTTCTTCCTTCAGTTTTCCAATGTTTGTCTCATGTATTTTGGAGCACCTTAATTGGGTGCATAGACACTTTTGATTGTTATATCTTCTCATTGAATTGTCCCTTTTATTATTGTATAGTGACATTCTTTGTGTCTTATAATATCTTTGTATTTATAGTATATTTTATCTGAAATCAATATTGATACCCCTGTTTGCTTTTGGCTGTAGCTTACATGGACAATTTTTTCCCATCCTTTCACTGTCATTTAATTATGTCTCTTGGTCTGATATGAGTTTCTGGTAGGCAACATATTAATGCTTCATATTTTTCAATCCAGTCTGTCAATCTATATGTTAATTGGGCAGTTTAATCCATTAACATTCAATGTTATTACTGTGAAGGCATTTCTTGGATCAGCCCTTCTATCCTTTGGTTCATGTTTGTCAGATATATTTTTTCCCTGTCTCTTTATTTCTTTTTTTTTTTTCATTTTTATTGAGATTGTTCAGATACCATACAATTATCCAAAGATCCAAAGTGTACAATCACTTGCCCCTAGATACCCTCGTACAGCTGTGCATCCATCACACTTAATTTTTGTTCAATTTTTAGAAACTTTTCATTGCTCCAGACAAGAAATAAAGTGAAAGATGAAAAAAGAAAAAAAGGAAACTCTAAACCTCCCCTATCCCTAACCAACCCCTCTCAATTGTTGACTCCTAGTATTGATATAGTACGTTTGTTACTGTTTATGAAAAAATGTTGAAATACTACTAACTGTAGTATATAGTTTGTAATAGGTATATAGTTCTTCCCTATATGCCCCTCTATTATTAACTTCTAATTGTATTGTCATACATTTGTTCTGGTTCATGGAAGCGATTTCTAGTATTTGTACAGTTGATCATGGACCTTGCCCACCATACGATTCAGTTTTATACATTCCCATCTTTTGACCTCCAACTTTCCTTCTGGTGACATATATGACTCTGAGCTTCCCCTTTCCACCTCATTCACACACCATTCGGCACTGTTAGTTATTCTCACATCTTGCTACCAACACCCCTGTTCATTTCCAAACATTTGAGTTCATCCTAATTCAACATTCTCCTCATATTAAGCAACCATTCCCCATTCTTAAGCCTCATCCTATATCTTGGTACCTTATATTTCATGTCTATGAGTTTACATATTACAATTAGTTCCTGTCAGTGAGACCCTGTAATAATTGTCCTAATGTGTCTGGCTTATTTCACTCAGTATATTGCCCTCGAGGTTTTGTCATCAACCCATTTTTTTTTAATATGGTTTTGTTCACTCACCATACATTCCATCCCAAGTACATAATCGATGGTTTTCTGCATGGTCATACATTTATGTGTTCACCCACCTTCACCACTATCTATGCAAGAGCATAGATACATTTCTTCCACAAGGCAGGAGGGAGAGTCAAAGAAGGTAGAGAGGCAAAAGAAAGAGGAAAAAAAATGACAGCTAGAAGGCAGCAAAAGGAAAAATAACCTTAAATCAAAGTAGAATAAATAATCAGACAATACCACCAATGTCAAGTGTCTAACATGCCTCCCCATCCCCCACATCTGCATTCACCTTGGTATATCACCTTTGTTACATTAAAGGAAGCATAATACAATGATTCTATTAGTTACAGTCTCTAGTTTATGCTGATTGCATCCCTCCCCCAATGCCTCCCCATTTTTAACACCTTGCAAGGTTGACATTTGCTTGTTCTCCCTCGTAAAAGAACATATTTGTACATTTTATCACACTTGTTGAATACTCGATTTCACCAAGTTACACAGTCCCAGTCTTTATCTTTCCTCCTTTCTTCTGGTGTCTCACATGCTCCCCACCTTCCTCTCTCAACCGTATTCATAGTTACCTTTGTTCAGTGTACTTACATTGTTGTGCTACCATCTCCCAAAATTGTGTTCCAAACCACGCACTCCTGTCTTCTATCACCCTGTAGTGCTCCCTTTAGTATTTCCTGCAGGACAAGTGTCTTGTTCACAAAGTCTCTCATTGTCTGTTTAGCTGAAAATATTTTAAACTCTTCCTCATTTTTGAAGGGCAGTTTTGCTGGATATAGGATTCTTGGTTGGTGGTTTTTCTCTTTCAGTATCTTAAATATATCACACCACTTCCTTCTTGCCTCCACGGTTTCTGCTGAGAGATCCGCCCATAGTCTTATGAAGCTTCCTTTGTATATAATGGATTGCTTTTCTCTTGCTGCTTTCAGGATTCTCTCTTTGTCCTTGACATTTGATAATCTGATTATTAAGTGTCTTGGTGTAGCCCTATTCATATCTCTTCTGTTTGGAGTAAGCTGTGCTTCTTGGATCTGTAATTTTATGTCTTTCATAAGAGATGGGAAATTTTCATTAATTATTTCCTCTATTATTGCTTCTGCCCCATTTCCCTTCTCTTCTCCTTCTGGGACACCAATGATACGTACATTATTGTACTTTGTTTCACCCTTGAGTTCCCGGAGACATTGCTCATATTTTTTCATTCTTTTCTCCATCTGCTCCTTTGTGTGTAGGCTTTCAGGTGTTTTGTTCCCCAGTTCCTGGGTATTTTCTTCTGCCTCTTGAGATCTGCTGTTGTATGTTTCCATTGTGTCTTTCATCTCTTGTGTTGTGCCTTTCATTTCCATAGATTCGTCTAGTTGTTTTTTTTTAACTTTTGATTTCTGCCATATACATGTCCAGTGCTTCCTTTACAGCCTCTATCTCTTTTGCAATATCTTCTCTAAATTTTTTGAACTTATTTAGCATTAGTTGTTTAAATTCCTGTATCTCTGTTGAAGTGTACGTTTGTTCCTTTGACTGGGCCATAACTCTGTTGTTCTTAGCGTAGGTTGTAATTTTCTGTTGTCTAGGCATGGTTTCCTTGGTTATCCAAATCAGGTTTTCCCAGACCAGAACAGGCTCAGGTCCCAGAGGGAAGAAATATTCAGTATCTGGTTTCCCTGCGGGTATGTCTTAGAAAATTGTTCCACCCTTTGATGCCTCGGGTCACTGTGCTTTTCTGCCCAGCAGGTGATGCCTGTTAGCCTATAATTCTTGACTGGTGTGAGGAGGTATGGCCAGTGTTCCCCCAGGCTCTGGGGTCTGGTTCTGAATGGGAAGGGCCCCACCCCTTTCCTCCTAGAGAAGACAGACCCCTCAGGTGGAGGTCATTAGCATTTCAATGGTCTCGCTCTCTGCTTGTGGTGTCTCCACCCTTCCCAGAGTCACAACCCTGGAAACTGAAAATGACTGGGGCTTTCTCCACTGAGCTGAAAAAGAAACCGATAGTCCCCTTCAGACCCAGTCCAAGGCAAACATCCGGCTCTCCCAGGTCAGTCGTCACCGAAAGCCTCTGTCTGTTTTTGGGGATGCGTACCTGTAGTGAGCAGTTCACACTCGCTACTTAAAACCCCAGTTGGAGCTCAGCTGAGCTATATTCGCTTGCTGGGAGAGAGCTTCTCTCTGGCACCACCAGGCTTTGCAGCTCGGGCTATGGGGGAGGGGGTCTCACGACTTGGTTCCGCAGGTTTTACTTACAGATTTTATGCTGTGTTCTTGGGCATTCCTCCCAATTCAGGTTGGTGTATGATGAGTGGATGGTCTTGTTTGTCCCCCCACAGTTATTCTGGATTATTTACTTCTCGTTTCTGTTTTTTTGTAGTTGTTCCAGGGGGACTACTTAGCTTCTACTCCTCTCTATGCTGCCATCTTGCCCCAGAATCTCTTTATTTCTTTTAATGTACCCATACTAAATCTCTTTAGTTATGAACTCTTCTCTGTTCCTCCCTATCCTTTGTTTCTCTGCTAGTAGGCTCCCCTTAGTATTTCTTGTAGGGCATGTCCCTTGTTGTCAAATTCTCTCAGTATTTTTCTGTGAAAAATTTAAGCTCTCCCTCTAGTTTGAATGAGAGCTTTGCTGGATAAAGAAATCTTGGTTGGCAATTTTTTTTTTCCTTCAGAATTTTAAATGTCATGCCACTGCCTTCTTGCCTCCATGTTGGCTGCTGAGTAGTCACTGCTTAGTCTTATGTTGTTTCCCTTCTATGTGGTGGATTCCTTCTCTCTTGCTGCTTTCAGAACTTTCTCCTTCTCTGCAGCATTTGACAATCTGAACAGAATATGCCTTGCACTGAATTTATTTAGATTTATTTTGTTTTGAGGTCATTGGGCATCCATGATTTGTTAATTTATGTTGTTTAGAAGGGTTTGAAAATTTTCCCCAACAATTTCTTTGAACACTCTTCCTAGACCTTTACCCTTCTCTTCCCCTTCTGGAACACCAATGATTCTTATATTTGCACAGTTCTTTTTGTCCATTATATTCCTGAGATCCATTTCAGTTTTTTTATTTGCTCTCCATTTTTTTGTTCTTTTACTTTCCATTCTGCACTCTTCCAGTTTGCTTATTCTTTCCTCAGCTTCCTCTAATCTAGTACTCTGTGTGTCTAGAATCTTCAACTTCATCCGAAGTTTCTTTTATTTCCATAAGACCATCTATTTTTTATTTACTCTTGTAAATACTTTTTTATGCTCTTCTAGGGTCTTCTTTGTGTCTTTTATATCCTGTGCCATGATGTTGTTTTTCATGATTACTTCTTTGATTAATTGTTGCTACTACTGTGTCTCCTCTGATTTTTGATTTAGGTATTAAGGTTTGTGTTATCTCTCTCTTCTGGTTTCTTCATATGCTTTAAAATTTTCTGTTGTTTTTGGAATCTTGGCTTTTGTTTACTGTGACAGGGTTCTTTTATGTTATGCAGACTTATTTGAACAGTTATCTATAATTTTTCAGAGCTACAGCTTGGTGGAGTGCACTTTCTCTGACTTACCAGCAGATGACCACCCTGAGCCACCAGTTACCATCAAGCCAGTTATCCCCACTTTTGTTTATGCAACTTGTAAGGTTCTGAATCTGGTGGGGGTCCAATCAGTGCACAAAATTTCCATGTCTAGTTAGTGCAGCCAGCCATGGAGTTGGGCATTGTGCCCTTTACATTTATGGAGGAAAAGTGGCTTTAAGACTCAAATCTCCCAGCCATTCTTGGAGACTTAAAGCTGTTGCGTAAGTCCAAGCCTTCAGCTCAGACTCCCCACAGTGTCTTTCTGCTGCAGGCCTTTAAGTCTGTGTGGGACCCTGTCTCCAAGCCATGCCCTCTGGAGGCCTCCATGTAGGGAAGATTGTGCAGCATAAAAGCCTGGTGAAATCCTCTGGAGAGTTCCTGGCCATTGTACTGCACAGGGCTGTTCCCAGTCCACTGAAAATATGGCTGTATGGGGCATGGTAATTTCTCCCTTCTGTGGACCTCTGTCTTCCTAGGTCTGAGGCAATTAGCTATGGGTGTGCAAAAGGCTATCATCCATGCCAGATACTGAGGCAGGTGCCTGGGGCATGGAAAGCACTTACCACCATGCTCAACTGAGTGGCTCTTGCTGCTGGATCTGCAACTTCTTTGGGGGTTTTGAAACTAATCCACCTCCAAATTCTGACTCCAAGTTTCTCCTGACTGTGGTGTGCAGCTGTTTACCCAGCATCCTCACTCACTTGTTTCCAAATGCAGACTCTTGGTTTCACCAAGTGCACAGTCCCTGTGGATTTAGGGGACCTTGTCCAGCCAGTGCAATGCTGGAACTGGTATTCTAGAGTGCTTTCTGTCTTTATCTAGTGTTTTTCATGGAGAAGTATTTTGTGCGTCTTTCCTAATCTGCCTTCTTGAATCCTCTCCATCCTTTTCTCTTTAGTCTTATTTGCCTTGGTTCTAATCAGATCCACTTCATTTGTACTTTTAATTGAATTCTGCAGTCCTTTTCAACTTTTAAAAACAGATGCTATATGGAATAATACTGATGTTCTTAGCTGTCATAATGTAGCTCTGAGTGTCAGGGAAACAAATGATTTTTTGCATGTTTATCTTGTACCTAGCTAAATGTGTTTATTAGTTTTATCTTGTGGATATTTGCAATTTTCTACATAAATGATCATTTTATCTGTGAATAGAGATTGTTTTATATGTGGCTTTCTTATTGTATGACATTTAGTTTTTGCTTAATCAATCTGTCTAGATCTTTTAGTACAAAGCTGATAGCAGTAGTGAAACTGGGCATCCTTTGTGTGTTCCAGATATTAATGAGAAAGCTTATAGTTTCACCTTCTAGTGTGAGATAGGCTGTGGGTATTTCATAAATGCCTCCCATAAAAGTCTTGGTAGTCACTGCCTAGACACCCATGAAGATTGAGAGAGTGATTAAATGAAAGGAAAGGGTAGCAACAGAGAAGATAGGATTTAACAAAGGATTACAAATACTGAATCTTTATATAAAATTTTTTAGATTCTAGGGTATACTATAGCTAGAATTAAATAGCTGAAATGGTGGAACTGTAACCCATAACATTCTTTGAAATTTGCTAGATAGTACTCACTAAGTTATGCTTTAAAAGTTATCAATTTTCTCTGTATATCTTATACTTCCCAATAAAAATGAATTTAAAAAGCCCTCCATGAAGTAGAGAGTTACCTCTATCTTTACTTTTCACGATTTTTTGTTTTTTTAATCACAGAAATGTGTTGGATTTTGTCAGATGTCTTTTCTGTGTCAATTGAGATGATCATGTGATTATTTCCCTGTCATTCTATTAATGTGGTGTATTATATTGATTTTCATATGTTGAACAACCCTTGAGTTCTTGGGATAAATCCCACTTGGTCATGGTATGTAACAAATCATACCCCTCCTGCCCTATTATTTAGTTTTTGTCCCCATTTTTCTAGTCATCCTTGTGCAATCCACAAGGTTTTCACAATTACATTCACCCCTTGTAAGCTACATTACTATACAATCATCTTCAAGAGTAATGGCTACTGAGTTGGAGTTTGATAGTTTCAGGTATTTATTTCTAGCTATTCCAAAACATTAAAACATAAAATGAGGTATCTATATAGTGTGTAAGAATGTCGACCAGTGACTCCTTGACTCCATTTGAAATCTCTCAGCCAATGAAACTTTATTTCATTTCGTTTTGCATCCCCCCTTTGGTAAAGATGTTCTCAATCCCATGATACTGGGTCCAGATTCATCACTAGGAGTCATATCCTGCATTGCCAGGGAGACTTACACCACTGGGAGTCAGGTCCTATGTAGTGGGGAGGGCAGTGAGTTCACCTGCTGAGTTGGCTTAGCTAGAAGAGAGGGCCACATCAGAGCAACAAAGAGGTACTTAGGCACAATTATAAGGAGGTTTAGCCTCTCCTTTGCAGTAAGGAGCTTCGTAAGGGCAAGCCCCAAGATAGAGAGCTTGTCATACCAAGCTGTCAGTCCTCCATGTTTGTGAGAACAGCAATAATCCAGGTGAGGAAGTCCAATATTTCTGCATTTCCCTCCAGCTCCTCAGGGGGTACTTGCATATATAGTTTTATTCTCTACCAAATTATTTTGAGATGTGTCACTATTTCACATTAACCCATACAAACCTACCAGATTTCACTTTCTTTCAAAGTTCCATGTAATTATGGTGTTTGAACAAACTGATTGTAGAAGTTAGACTGTTTAAAAAATTAGATCCTACACCAAATAAACATCTCTAACCTTGGTCTCACTGGAAATTGAAGTTTTAAAACACAGTTTTGATCTTTACCTTTTGGCCCAATTTGCCCTAGACTTTGCCAGATTTGCTTCATTCATATCTCTAATTGATGTCTGGGCTCTTTTTCAACTTTTTGTTTTTAACAGTTGCTGTAGGTGCTAATACTGACATTCATATTTTCCAACCTCTAGCTCTGAGTTTCAGGTGTCACCAAGATACTTAATGTTCCTGAGACTTATGAGGTTATACACAAGGGGATTAGCATCTCAAAATTTGGAGACAGCCATTTCAATTCAGGAATAGATGTGACTGCTGAAAGTGCTTACAATCCAGGGACAATTACAATAATCATTCCCCTGATAAGCTGTATTCTAAGATTGAATTTTGAGTATACACATTGTAGTTAGTCCATACTGAAGATACATTAAAATGTTTGCCTTTATTTATAACATTTACCTTTATCTACAGGATCTATTCACCTTGTTGCATATCTCACAGCTTCACTCCTTCTTATAGTTGCCCAATATTCCATTGTAGGCATGCACCACAGCTCACTATCCTGTGCTTCAGTCAATTGAAACTTAGGCCACTTCCACCCATTGCAAATAATGAATACTGCCACCATAAACATCAGTGTTCAAACGTCCATTCATGTCTCTGTTCTCAGATCTTCCAAGTATATACCCCCTAATGACATTGCAGGACCTTGTGGTACCCACATACTTAGCTTCTTGTGGAACCACCACACAGACCTCCAGAAAGGTTACATTATTCTGCCTCCTCATCAACTGTAAATAGGTACATCACTCTCTCCATGTTTTCTCCAGCTCTTTTATCCCTATTTATATTTTTTCCTACATTTTTTTGTAGATATATTCACATACCATAAAATCATCCACAGTGTACAATCAGTTGTTCATGATATCATCATATAGTTGAGCATTTTTCACCAGTCAGCACTTGAACATACTGATTACTATGAAAAAATCTCATTTTTAGTGAATAAGAAAATAGACAATAAAAAGAAAAATAAAATATCATAGAATACAACATAATACTAAAGTCAGACAAAAAAACACTACCATAAATCTCATATATGCTCTTTATATCTCCCTCTCATATTGCTTTGGTATATTGCCTTTGTTACATTTAATGGAAACATTTAATGTTACTGTTGACCATTGACTCCAGATTGCTTTGATTATATTTTTTCCCCAATACCATCCCTTCTTCAACACTCTGCATGGTTGACACTCATTTGTTCTCCCACATGGAAAACATTTTTTATTTGTAGTCATAGTCATTGGCCACTTCAGTTTTTGCTAAGTTATACAAACTCAGTCTTCATCATCCATCTTTACCTCTGGTGTCATACATGTCCCTTATCACCTCTTTCAGCTTTACTCACAGACATCTTAGTTCAGTGTACTTATCATATTGTACTACCATCACACCATATTATGCTATTTATTTCTGGATCTATACAATCAATCCTAATGAACATTCTGTAGTCCTTCAGCATCAATGCCCAATCTCTACCCTCTTTCTATCTCCTGATTGTCAGTTTTTTTTAATGAAGTCTTTATGACTTTTTATAGTTGCAAAAGATACGGATTAATATGAATGTTTACAAACTTGGATTGTCAGTAAAAAATTTTATAAACTTCATTTAAATTACTTTATTTCAGTATTATCGCTAGCATGTTTTATGTTAAAATATGCATTTGCCTGACTATATTCTGCTTAACATGTTAATGAACAGTCATGTTCCTGGTGCTGAACATGGCATATTTGTCCCTGTGTTTCTGCATACAAATGGTGCTAGGAGCTCAGAAAGGAATGCACAAAATTTCACTAGAAATGAATACATATATTAGTTTTAATTATTTTATTATTCGGGTTAATTTTTCATGTTTATAAAAGAACACATTTTCCTATTTTGTCATATTCTATTCTCATCTCCTAATTCAGATATTTTATGCAGGAATTGATGTTGAATGACCTTTCCTTTTAATTTTATAAAAAAAAATTAAAACAAAAACAATAAAAAACAGCATTTCAAACAAAACTAAAAAAACTAAAAACTAAAGGCCTAAGAAAAAACAAATAATATAAAATAACTACATTGCTTCCAAAGTATACCCACCCTAACCCGAGATAATAGAATATAAACCAACAAAGGAATAAGAAAAACAACCTAAAGTAAGTATGGTCCTTGAAATTGTTCCTACCATACCCCCAGAAATTAATAAACCATAGTCATTCCTGAGCATTTACAGAACATTGTTTACCCTTCATAACTTATCTGTTCTTATTAGATTATCATTCCACCTTCAATATTTTCTATTGATAGGTCCCCTACATTCTACAGTATAAACCATTTATTTTAAATTTTTCACAGTGTTCACATTAGTGGTAACATACAACATCTCTCTTTTTGTGACTGGCTTATTTCACTCAGCACTGTCTTCCAGGTTCATCCATGTTGTCATATGTTTCATGACATTGTTCCTTCTTACTGTGACATAGTATTCCATCATGTGTATGCACCACATTTTGTTTATTTCACTCACCTGTTGAAAGACATTTGGGTTGTTTCCATCTCCTGGCGATTGTGAATGTTGCTGCTTTGAACATTGGAGTGCAGATATCTGTTCCTGTCACTGCTTTCAGTTCTTCTGGGTATAGACCAAGAAGTGCAATTGCTGGATTTAAGTGTAAAATTTACATCTAGTTTTCTAAGGAACAGCCAGACTGACTTCCAGAGTGACTGTACCATTATATAGTCACACCAACAATGAATAAGTGTTCCAATTTTTCCACATCCTCTCCAGCATTTGTAGCTTCCTGTTGGTTTAATGGCAGCCAATCTAATTGGTCTGAGATGATATCTCATTGCATTTGTATTTCCTCTTCCCAGAACTTTTTATATCTTTTGCCCATTTTATAATTGGGCTGTCTGTACAATTGTCATTGAGTTGTAGGATTTCTTTATATATGGAAGATATCAGTCCTTTATCTGATACATGGGTTCTGTGCCAGTTTGAATGTATTGTGTCCCCCAAATGCCATTATCTTTGTGGTCTTGTGTGGGGCAGACGTTTTGGTGATGGTTGGATTTGCTTGGAATGTGCCCCACCCAGCTGTGGGCAATGATTCTGATGAGATGTTCCCATGGAGGTGTGGCCCCACCCATTCAGGGTGGGCCTTTATCAGTGGAGCTATATAAATGAGCTGACTCGGCGGGAGGAGAGAGAGTGCAGCTGGGAGTGATGTTTTGAAGAGAAGCAAGCTTGCTGGAGAGGAATGTCCTGGGAGAAAGCCGTTTTGAGGCTGGAGCTTTGGAGCAGATGCTGGCTGCCTTCCCAGCTAATGGAGGTTTTCCGGATGCCATTGGCCATCCTCCGGTGAAGGTACCTGATTGCTGAGGTGTTACCTTGGATGCTTTGTGGCCTTAAGACTGTAACTGTGTAGCGAAATAAACCTCCGTTTTATAAAAGCCTATCCATCTCTGGTGTTTTGCATTCTGCAGCATTAGCAAACTAAAACAGGTTCTAAATATTTTTCCCATTGAATTGGCTTCCCCTTTACCTTTTTGACAAATTCCTCTGAGGTACAGAAGCTTTTGAGTTTTAGGAGTTCCCATTAGTCTATTTTTCTTTTGTTGCTTGTGCTTTGGGTGTAAGGTCTAGGAAGTGGCTGCCTAATACAAGGTCCTGGAGATGTTTCCACACATTATCTTCCAGGAGTTTTATGTTACTGTCTCTTATATTGAGGTCTTTAATCTATTTTGAGTTAATTTTTGTGTAGGGTGTGAGGTAAGGGGTCCTCTTTCATTCTTTTGGATATGGATATCTAACTCTCCCAGCCACATTTGTTGGATAGACTGTTATGTCCCAGTTCAGTGGTTTTGGTGGTCATATGAAAGATCAGTTGACCTTAGATCTGGGGGCCTATGTCCAAATTATCAACTCAATTCCACTAATCAATATGTCTATCTTTGTGTCAATACCATACTGTTTTAACTACTGTGGCTTTATAATAAGCTTCAAAGTCAGGAAGTGTAAGTCCTTCCACTTCACTTTTTTCAGAATGCTTTTAGCAATTTGAGGCATCTTTTCCTTCCACATAAACTTGGCAGCTAGCTTTTTGAAGATTGAAAAGTAGGTTGTTGGAATTTTGATAGGCATTGCATTGAATCTGTGAAGGGTTTGCGAGAATTGATATCTTAATGACATTTAACCTTCTTATCCATGAACATGGGATATTTTCCCATCTTTTTAGGTCCCATTCTATTTCTTTTAGTGAAGTTATGTAGTTTTCTATGTATAGGCCTTTGACATCTTTGGTTAAGTTTATTCCTAAACACTCAATTTTTAAATTGTGATTGAGAATGGTGTCTTTTTTTACAGTGTCTCTTTCTAGTGTATAGGAACATTACGGAATTATGTGCATTAATCTTGTATCCTGCTTCTTTGCTCAATTTGTTTCTTAGCTCAGGTAGCTTTGTCATGGATTTCTCAGGTTTTTCCAGATATAAGATCATATCATCTGCAAATAATGACAGTTTTGCTTCCTCCTTTCCAACTTTTAGGCCTTTTTTTCCCTTTGTCTTGTCAGATTTCTGTGGCTGACACTTTTAGCACAATGTTGAATAACAGTTTTGACAGTAGGCATCCTTGTTCTGATCTTAGAGGGAAGATTTCATTCTCTTGTCATAGAATACTATGCTGGCTGTGGGTTTTTTGTATACGCCCTTTATCATATTGAAGCAGTTTCCTTCAATTCTTACCTTTTGAAGAGGTTTTATCAAAGAGGAAGCTGGGATTTGTTAAATGATTTTTCAGCATTTATCGAGATGTTGATTTGACATTTCCCTTTTGATTTGTCAATGTGTTGTATTACATTGATTAATTGTCTTATGGTAAGCCATCCTTGCATGATTGGAATTAACACCACTTGGTTTTGGTGTATAATTTTTTAATGTTTCTTTTGATTTTATTTGTAAGTATATTGTTGAGAATTTTTGCTTCTATATTCAATAGGGGATTGGCCAGTAGTTTACTTTTCTTGTAGCAACTTCACATTGTTTGGAGTATTAGAGTGATGTTAGCTTCATAAAATGAGTTAGGTAGTGTTCCATTTTCTTCAATGTTTTTAAAGAGTTTAAATAAGATTGATGTTCTAGTTTGCTAATGATGCCAGAATGCAAAACACCAGAAATGGATTGGCTTTTATAAAAGGGGGTTTATTTTTTACACAGTTACAGTCTCAAGGCTGTATGTCCAAGGTCCAAGGTAATGCATCAACAATCAGGCACATTCAATGGACGATGGCCAATGGTTTTCAGAAAACCTCTGTTAGCTGGGAAGGCACGCAGCTGACATCTGCTCCAGGGTTCTGGTTTCAAAATGGCTTTCTCCCAGGATGTTCCTCTCTAGGCTTCAGCTTCTTTCCACTCTCAGTTGCTCTTGGGGTGTTTGTCCTCTCTTAACTTCTCCAGAGCAAAAGTCTGCTTTCAAAGGCTGTCTCCAATATGTCTCTGCAAACTGCAGTTCCTGTCTTAGCTCCTGAGCACTCTCCAAAGTGTCCCTCTTTGCTGTAGCAAGCTTGCTCCTTCTGTCTGAGCTTATATAGTGCTCCAGTAAACTAATCAATGCCCATGCTAAATGAGCTTGACCACACCTCCATGGAAATTACTAATGAAAGATCTCACCCACAGTTGAGTGATTACATCTCCATGGAAACATCTAATCAATAGTAGCCAACCCAATCAACACCAGTTCATTTCCTGCCCACACGACTGCAATAAAGATATTGGGGTTTTGGGAAACATAGTACATCCAAATCAGCACACTCCACCACCTGTACCACAAAATGTCATGATCTTTCCATATACAAAATACATTCATCCCATCACAGTATCACAAAAACCTAAATCATTTCAGTGATAATAGTTAAATACAAGATCACATTAAAATCAGTCACAGGCAGGATCTGCCTATAAGCAAAATTCCCCTCTGGCTGTGGACCTGTGAAACTTAGAACAAGTTATCTGCTTCCAATACACAATGGAGGGACATCCATTGGATTAATTTTCCTATTGCCATAAGGAGAAACTGAAAGGAAAACAGGGTTAACAGGACCAAAAAAGTTCCTAAAATCTACCACTGAGTGATCACATCTCCATGGAAGCATCCAACCAAAAGTCTCAAACCCAATCAACACCAATATATTTCTTGCCTACACAAAAGTATATCAAAGATAATGGCATTTTGGGGGGCATAATACATCCAAGCCAGCACAATTAGTGTCAGTCATTTTTGGAAAGATTTGTAGAATTCCCCTGTAAAGCCATCTGGCCCTGTGCATTTATTTGTGGGAAGCTTTTTGATGACAGATTGGATCTCTTTGCTTGTGATTGGTTGTTTGAGATCTTCTATTTCTTCTTTCATCAGTCTGGGTTGTTCATGTGTTTCCAGGAATTTGTCATTTTTCTTATATTATCTAATTTGTTGACATACAATTGTTCATAGTATTCTTTTGTAATTTTTTAAAGTTCTTCAGTATCCACAGTATATTCCCTCTCCATTCATTATTTTGTTTATTTGCATCTTCTTTTTTTGATTTTGTCAGTTTAGCTAGGGGCTTGTCAATCTTGTTCATCTTCTCAAAGAACCAAATTTTGGCATTATTTATTCTCTCTATTGTTTTGTTGTTGTTGTTGTTGTTGTTGTTGTTCTCTGTCATTTATTTCTGTTTTAATCCTTTTTATTTCTTTTCTTCTACTTGGTTTAAGACTAGTTTGTTGTTCATTTTCTAGCTTCTTCAGTAGTTCCATTTGTTCTTTGATTTCAGTTCTTTCCTCATTTTTAATGTATGCATTTAGAGCTATAAATTTCCCCCTCAATGCCACATTTGCTGCCTCTCATAATTTTTTTATATACTGACCTTTTAGGAAATATATTTCTATTTGAAAAAAACTGTGTGGCTTAGAAAACAAGAATTTATTGTCTCACAGTTTTGAGGCTGTAAGTCCAAAATCAATGGATCATCTTGTGATGATTTCTCCTCATAGTCTGTGGCATTGTGGAGCTGGCTGGCAATGATCATTTGTCCTTGGCTTTTTGGTTACATGGTAATGCATATGGTATCTTATTCTAGTTTCTTGGTTCCACTGACTTCCAGCTTTCTGGCTGGACCCTGTGGATTTCTCTATATATGACTGAATTTCATTCTGCTTATAAAGGATTAGAGTAATAGGATTAAGACCCATCCTGATAGGTTTCATCCACATCTTTGCTGAAATAAACTCATCAAAATTCTTAATTACAATGGGTTCACATCCATGGGAATGGTTTAAGTTTAAGAACATATTTTTCTGGGGTATATATGGCAACAAAACACCACTGTATCAAAAATATTTCTTCCCCTAATCTGTGGTCTACCAGCATGATATGATATAAAAAAAATTCCCACAAGTAGTAGTATTGCTTTAGGTCTTGATATTTTTTCTCCAAAAGCACCCTTATTAAAATAAATCATCTCAACTTGGGAAGTGTTGCATTTGAACTCTGCAAGATATGTATGTATCAAACCAATTAGTATATTATAAGAGAACTAGGTAGATGGGATTGAATGGCTATAATCAAGCAGAATAAATTGTAAGTAGAAGGAAAAGAAAAAATGCCAGAGACTTAAAATTCCTTCATAGGAAATCTTCAAGTCAGCTGAATGGCACGTTCCTCTCTAACCTTACACTCAAGGAAACTGCATTATAACATATTGTCACTCTATATTTCTGAAGTTTTTTGTAATACATAAGTTTCAATTCTTCTTTAATTTTGATATTGTACTGCAGGAAAGAGATTTTCACACAGTATAGGGGAAGGATTTGGGCTCCTTTGAACACTTCTAAGCAGACAAAAGAATAATTTTGCCTAGAAAACTTTTGAGTTTCTCACTGGGATTGTGCACAGCATTGGGCCTATTGGAGTTCCTGGGGACTTGGCTCCCTCCAGATCCTTTTGATTTACTGAGATTTTTTACATACCATACAATTATCCAAAGATTCAAAGTGTACAATCAATTGCACATGATACTGTCATACAGCTGGGCATCCATCACCACAATTTTTTTTTCAATTTTTGGAATATTTTCATTAATCCAGAAAGAAAAAGACAAAAAAAAAAAAAAAGTAACTGAAATCCTCCCATACCTATACCCACCTTCATTATTGACTCCTAGTATTGGTATAGTACATTTGTTACCATTGATGAAAAAATGTTAAAATACTACTAATTGTAGTATATAGTTTGCAGTAGGCATATATTTTCCCCATATGTCCCTCTATTATTAACTTCTATTTATAGTGTCATATATTTGTTCCAGTTCATGAAAGAGATTCCTAACATTTGTACAGTTAAACATGGATATTGTCCACCACAAGATTCATTGTTTTTTACATTTGCACCTTTCAACCTTCAACTTTCCTTCTCATGAGATATACAACTCTGAATTTATCTTTTCCACCACATTCAGAGACCATTCAGCACTGTTATTTATTCTCACAATGTGCCTCCATCTGTCCATTTCTAAACACTTAAGTTCACCCTGGTTGAATATTCTGCTTATAATAAGCAACAGCTCTCCATTCTTTAGCCTCATTCTATGTCCTGTTAACTTATATTTCAAGTCTTTGAGTTTACATAATTAGTTCACATCAGTGAGACCCTGCAATATATATCCTTATGTGTCTGTCTTATTTCACTGACTATAGTGCCCTAAATGCTTCTTCATCAACCCATTTTTAAGACAGTTTTATTGACACACCGTACATTCCATCTTAAATAAACAATCAATAGTTCCCTTCAAAGTCATATATTTACTTGTGAAAAACCATCACCACTATCTATATAAGGACATCTCCATTTCTTTGACAAAGAAGGAGGAAGAGTCAAAGAAGTTGTAGAGACTGTGCTGGTTTGAATGTATTATGTCCCCCAAAATGACATGGTGTAATCTTGTGTGGGCGGGCTATCAGTGTTGATTAGATAGTAATTCTTTCAGTGTTTCCATGGAGATGCATCCTACCCAACTGCAGGTAATGATGTTGATTGGAATTTTTCCATGGAGTTGTGGTGCCACCCATTCAGCATGGGCCTTGATTAGTTTACTAGAGCATCATATAAGTTCAGACAGAAGGTGTGAGCATGCTACAGCCAAGTGTAACACTTTGAAGAAAGCACAGGAGCTGAGAAGAGAGGAGCTGCAGATGAGAGACAGTCTGAAGATGGCCATTAAAAGCAGATTTCTGCTCTGGAGAAGCTAAGAGAGGACAAATGCCCTAAGAGAAACTAAGAGTGACATTTTGGAGAGAAGATGAAGCCTAGAAAGGAATGTCCTGGGAGAAAGCCATTTTGAAACCAGAACTTTGGAGCGGACACCAGCCACATGCCTTCTCAGCTAACAGAGGTTTTCTGGACACCATTGGCATCCTCCAGTGAAGGTACCTGACTGCTGATGTGTTACCTTGGACGCTTTATGGCCTTAAGACTGTAACTGTGGAACCAAATAAACCCCCTTTATAAAAGCCAATCCATTTCTGGTGTTTTGCATTCAGGCAGCATTAGCAAACTAGAACAGATTTTGGTACCATGAGTGGTGTGTGGGTGCTACTGAGTTTGCAAATACCAAACATGTTGGTATGGCTTTTTAAATGGATAAGGGTAATATTCTGGAAGAATTGTGAGGAGCTTGACAGAAAAGGCTTAAACTGCTTTGAATAGACTGTGGAAATTTGGACTCTAAAGATACTTCTCATTAGGTCTTGAGCAGAAATGAACGTGTTGTTGCAAATTGGAAGGAAGGCGATCTTTGTTTTAAAGTAGCAGAGAATTTCACAAAATTGAGTCCTGGTTTTGGACGGAAGACAGAATTTTAAAGTGACAACCTGGAATATTTAGCTAGTAAGATCTCCAAGCAAAATATAGAAGTAGCCTGGCTTTTACTTGCAGCTTATAGTAAAATGCAAGTGGACAGAGATAAGATGAGAAATTAACTCTTGGTTTCAAAGAGTTCATTTTGGGCTTCCAGGGGGTGAAACCCCAGAAGCTACAGCTCAACGTGAGGATGTAACCAAACATGCAACCCAGCTGTCATTTCAGTACAAGCCAAGATTGGAGGAGTTAAGCAGAAAGGATTTGTGGAAAGTTCTATTGTCTGATGTCTATTGTCTGATGTCTTCATGTGAGGCCAACAGAATTTTTGCAAGCCCTTTACAGACAAAGCCACTACCGATTGGGACTGGAGGAGACAGCAAGGAACAAATTGAAGGAAAATTTTTTCAAAGACAGAGCCATGGATGTGGAGTTCTGGAGTCAAGAGGTCTCAGGCTGGGAGAGAGGAGTGGCCCTTGGAAAGGGTGACATTGTCCTGGAGGTCAATGGTGGGCCTTCCACCTTGATGTCCAGGAAAGGTGTTGTCACCTCCAGCCTCAAAGAGGCTGGTGCACATTCCCAGTGGACTGGGGAGAGCCTAGCCATCACCCCACTGCCCTGAAAATGTTGAGCATGTGTCCTGGAGATAGAAGAGAATCTGGGTGCTGCCCCAATATTTGAGGGGGGTGAGGCCAAGAAGGTGGTCTCCCCAATGTGTGGATATGTTGGAGAACTCACTCCAGTATTTGGACAGTAAGGGGCTGTTGCAAAGGCCCTTAGGAAGTGTTAGACTCCCACTGTCTCAAGCCCCAGGGATAAAATGTCATTTGCTAAATGACTCTCAGACTTTGAAATCTAATGGAATTTGTCCCATGTTTTAGGAACTGTTTTAGTCCTGTTCACCCAGTTCCTTTCAGTTTCTCCTTATAGTAATGGGAATGTTTACCCTATGAATGTCCCTCCTTGGTATATTGGAAGTAAATATCTTGTTCTAAATTTCACAGGTCCACAGCTAGAAGGGAATTATGCTTTGGGACAGACCATGTCTGTAACTGATTTTAATGAGATCTTGTACTTAACTATAGTTACTGAAATAATTTAAGTTTCTTTGATATTGTCATTGGATGACTGTATTTTGTGTATGGAAAGATCATATCATTTTGGGGTCCAGGGGGTGGAATGTGCCAATTTGAATATATTATGTCCCTCAAAACACCATTATCTTTGCTGAAATCTTACATGGGTAGATGTATCAGTGTTGATTAGATTGTAATTCTTCAACGGTTTCCATGGAGATGTGCCCCACCAAGCTGTAGGTGATGACTCTGATTGAATAGCTTCCTTGGAGGTGTGACTGCCCATTCAGCATGGGCCTTGATGAGATTACTTGGACATTATATAAGCTCAGACAGAAGGAGTGAGCTTGCTACAGCCATGAGGGACACTTTGGAGAGTGCTCAGGAGCTGAGAAAGGAACTGCAAACGAGAAAGAGTTTGAAGATGGCTGTTGAAAGCAGACTTTTGCTCTGGAGAAGCTAAGAGAACAAACACACCAAGAGCAACTAAGAGTGATATTTTTGAAGAACTGCAGCCTAAAGAGGAACATCTTGGGAGAAAGCCATTTTGAAAGCAGAACTCTGGGGCAGACAACAGCCATGTGCCTTCCCAAACAGGTTTTCTGGACACCATTGGCCACTGACCAGTGAAGGTACCTGAATGCTGATGTGTTACCTTGGACACTTTATGGCCTTAAGACTGTTACTGTGTAACCAAATAAATGCCCCTTTTATAAAAGCCAATCCATCTCTGGTGTTTTGCATTCTGGCAGCATTCACAAACTAGAACACATGGCCTCAGTTTATTCCTAAATACTTTATTCTTATGGTTGCTATTGTAAATGGAACTTTTTCTTGATTTCCTCCCCTTGTTACACTTTACTTGTGTATAGGAACACTACAATTCTTTGCATGTTTAGCTTTTACACTGCCACTTTTCTGTATTCATTGACTAGTTCTAGTGGCTGTGCTATAGATTTTCTAAATATAGAATCATGTCATCTGCCACTAGAGAAAGTTTTACTTCTTCCTCTCCAATTTGGATGCTTTTTGGTTTCTTTTTTTTTTTTTTTTTTGCCTAATTTCTCTAGCTAGAACTTCCTGCACAATGTTGAATAACAATTACCAGTGTGCATCCCTGTTTTTTCCTGATCTAAGTGGGAAAGCTATCATTCTTTCCCATTGAGCATGATGTTAGCTGTGGGTTTTTCATATATTACCTTTAACATATTGAGAAAGTTCCCTTCTATTCATTTCTTTTGAAGTGTTTTCATCAAGGAAGGACATTGAGTTTTGTCAAATGCCTTTTCTGAAGCAATTGAGATGATCATGTGTTTCATCTGATTTGATTTATTAATGTGGTATATTACATTAATTGATCTTGTGTGTTGAACCAGCATTGCATAACTGGAACAAATCCCAACTGTTTGTGGTATATAATTCTTCTAATGTGCTTTTGGATTTGAGTTTTGAGTATTTTGTAGAGGATTTTTGCATTTATAATTATTAAAGGGATTGGCCTATAATATTTTTATAGTATCTTTGTATTTTTGTGGTATTAGGATGATGTTGGCTTCATAGAGTAAATTAAGTAGCTTTCCCTCTTCAATTTTTTTAAAGAGTTTCAGCAGGATTGGTATGAATTCCTTTTTGAATTCTTGGTAGAATTCACATGTGAAGC
Organism: Choloepus didactylus; assembly: GCF_015220235.1. Classification (NCBI taxonomy): domain Eukaryota; kingdom Metazoa; phylum Chordata; class Mammalia; order Pilosa; family Megalonychidae; genus Choloepus; species Choloepus didactylus. The sequence continues at coordinate 42,458,248 of NC_051335.1, read as the reverse complement.
CATCTGGTCTGGGCTTTCCATTTTTGTGAGCTTTTGGATGACTGACTCAACCTCTTTACTTGTCATTGGTTTGTTGAGGTCATCTATTTTTTTGAGAGTCAGTGTTTGTTGTTTATGCTTTTCTAGGAAATTGTTCATTTTATCTATGTTGTCTAGTTTATTAGCATATAGTTCATCATAGCGTGTTCTCATTATCTGCCCCCCCCCTTTTTTGCAGGGTCAGTAGCTATGTCTCCTTTCTCATTTCTGATTGTATTTAATTGAATCCACTCTCCTTTTTGTGTTAGCCTGGTGAGGGGTCCATCAATTTTATTGATTTTTTTCAAAGAACCAACTTCTGGTTTTGTTGATTCTACTGATTTCCTGTTGTCAATTTCATTTATTTCTGGTCTAATCTGTGTTAATTTCTTCCCTTTTGTTTGCTTTGTGGTCTATTTGCTGTTCTTTCTCTAATTCTTCCAGGTGAACAGTTAATTCTTCAATTTTTGCTCTCCCTTTTATTTTAATACAGGCATTTAGGACAATAAATTTCCCTCTCAGCACAGCCTTTGCTGCATCCCTTCAGTTTGATATGTTGTGTTTTCAATGTCATTTGTCTCAAGGTATTTCCTAATTTCTGCTTTAGTTTCTTCCTTTACCCACTGGTTTTCTAAAAGGGTGTTATTTACCCCCATATATTTGTGAATTTTATGACTTTCTGCCTGTTATTTCCAACTTCATTCCATTATCTTTAAGAAAGTGTTTTGTATAATATCAATATTTTTAAGTTTGTTGTGACTTGCTTTGTGACACAAAATGTGGTCTATCCTAGAGAATGTTCCATGAGCCCTTCAGCAAAATTGTACCCTGCTGTTGAGGGATGTAGTGTTCTATAAATATCTGTCAAATAGATTTCACTTATACTACAATTCAACATCTCTCTTTTTTTATTGATCCTCTGTCTGGATGTTCTATCCATTGATGAGAGCAGTGTGTGGAAGACTCCGACTAGTATTGCAGATGTATCTACTTCTTTAGTGTTCTCAGTGTTTTTCTCATGAATTTTGGTTATTCTGTCTTGGTACATATTTATGGTTGTTATGTTTTCTTGATGAGTTGAACTTTTTATTAATATATAGTGTCCCTCTTCATCTCTTAATTGTTTCCATTTTGAAATCTAATTTTTTCTGATATTAATATAGCAACTCTCACTTTTTCTTGTTGTTTGCATGAAATATATTTTTTCAAACCTTTCACTTTCAGCCCATTTTTGTCCTTTTGTCTAAAGTGAGTTTCTTTTAGAGAGGTATGTCTAACTGATTCTTTCAGTCTATGTCTTTTTATTGGGGAGTTTAAACCATTAACATTCATTTTTATTACTGTAAGGGCAATGCTTTCTTCCATCACTTTTTCTTTTGGATTTTATATGCCATATCTTATTTTTTCTCTCTTTCCTTTTACCCTTCCTGATAATCTTCATTACTACATTCCTCTCCAATCCTCTTTTTCTTGTCTTTTCTTATCAGTCTGTCATACTCCTTTGATATTTTTCATAGCACTGATCTCTTATTCACAAACTCTTTCAATGTCTCTGTGTCTGAAAATATTTTAATCTCCCCTTCATTTTTGAAGGACAGTTTGGCTGGATATAGAAATCTTGGTTGGCAGTTTTTCTCTTTCAGTATCTAAATATATCATTCCACTGTCTTCTTGCCTTCATGGTTTCTGCAGAGAAATCTGTACTTAGTCTTACCAAGCTTCCTTTGTATGTGATGGATTGCTTTCTTCTTGTGGCATTCAGAATTCTCTCTTTGTCTTTGACATTGGACAAGCTCATCAGTAATTGTCTTGAGAAGATCTATTGGGATGTATTCTGTTTGGTGTATGCTGTTCTTGAATCTACAATTTTCTCTCTTTAAAAACTGTTGGGAAATTTGAAATGAATATTTTTTCTTTTATTCTTTCTCACCCTTTTCCCCCTCTCTTCTTCTTCTGGGATACCCATGACATGTATGTTCATGCACTTCATGTTGTCACTCAGCTCCCTAAGACCCTGCCACATTTTTCAATTCTTTTCACCATCTGTTCTTTTATGTGTATGTATTCAAATGTCTTTTCTTCCAGTTCACTGTTCCTTTCTTCTTCCTGTTCCAATCTACTGTTGTATCCTTCCATTATGTTTTTCATCACTTCCATTGTGCCCTTCATTGTGTTCTGTCATTTGATTTTTCAAGTTTACAAATTCTTCTTTATGGCCGTCTCTTGCCATGTCTTCCCTCAGCTCACTTATTTGATTTTTGAATTGATTAGGAGATCTGTTGGTTATTAACTATTTGTTTCAATTCTTTTATCTCAGTTGAAGTGATAGTTTGTTCCCTTTTCTTGTCCATTTAAAAATTTCCTAGTATGGCTCATTATTTTAAGCTGTCTAGGCATCTGATATTCTTGATTAGTTTATTCTGGGGCTCATTTTCACTCTTTTCTTAGGGTTTTCTTGTTGTTTGGGTTTATTCTCTATTCTTTGGTGTTCTGTTCAACTTATGTTCTATTTAGTTGATCAGAATTTTTCACTTCTTGTTTTTATGTTTCTTGCCCTGCCTCTATGTAGCCTTTTTGTGAGAGGGTCTCCTCATATCATCAACCCCAGTCAAGTCAGGCCCAGGTCCAAGGACAAGGATATACAGGTTCCCTGAGAATGAGACCCTCCTGTGAGGCATTTAGACTCTGTGCTTTTCCTATGCTGTCCAGCAGGTGGTACTTGGCAGCCTGCAGCTTCCTCACCAATGTAAGGAGGTGTGGTGTCTTTAGTTCCCCTTCTGACACTGACCCTGTTGGGGGCATGGCTGACTGAAGCTGCTTTCTGATTTCCATACCCTGGGTTCTGAACTCCTTGAAAGAGGCTGCCAGTTGAGCTGGACCATGTCCCCCTCTTCTTTGGGAAGTTATGCCCTTTAGGGAATTGTCTCTCCTTGTAGGCTCATTGCTTTGTCAGACTTATCTCAGCTCTCCATTTCCTGGGTTCAGCAGCCAGTTGAAGATACCTGAAAAGAGATACTTATAATAGATTTTTTTAAAAAGAAAGAAAGAAAAAGAGAAGAAAAAAAAGAAAAGAAGAGGTCTTTTTTTTTTAATCATCATTTTATTGAGATATATTCACATACCACGCAGTCATATAAAACAAATTGTACTTTCGATTGTTTACAGTACCATTACATAGTTGTACATTCATCACCTAAATCAATCCCTGACACCTTCATTAGCACACACACAAAAATAACAAGAATAATAATTAGAGTGAAAAAGAGCAATTGAAGTAAAAAAGAACACTGGGTACCTTTGTCTGTTTGTTTGCTTCCCCTACTTTTCTACACATCCATCCATAAACTAGACAAAGTGGAGTTTGGTCCTTATGGCATTCCCAATCCCACTGTCACCCCTCATAAGCTACATTTTTATACCACTGTCTTCGAGATTCATGGGTTCTGGGTTGTAGTTTAATAGTTTCAGGTATCCACCACCAGCTACCCCAATTCTTTAGAACCTAAAAAAGGTTGTCTAAAGTGTGCGTAAGAGTGCCCACCAGAGTGATCTCTCGGCTCGTTTTGGAATCTCTCTGCCACTGAAGCTTATTTCATTTCCTTTCACATCCCCCTTTTGGTCAAGAAGATGTTCTCCGTCCCACGATGCCGGGTCCACATTCCTCCCCGGGAGTCACACTCCACGTTGCCAGGGAGATTCACTTCCCTGGGTGTCTGATCCCACGCAGGGGGGAGGGCAGTGATTTCCAAGTTGGCCCAGCCAGAGAGAGAGGGCCACATCTGAGCAACAAAGAGGCACTCAGGAGGAGACTCTTAGGCACAAATACAGGGAGGCCTAGCCTCTCCCCTGCAGCAACCGTCCTCCCAAGGGTAAAACTTATGGTAGAGGGCTCAACCCATCAAACCACCAGTCCCCTATGTCTGTGGTCATGTTAGCAACCATGGAGGTGGGGTAGGCGAATACCCCTGCATTCTCCACAGGCTCCTCAAGGGGGCACTACATCTTTTTTTTTTCCTTGTTTTTCTTTCTTTCTTTCTTTTTTTTTTTTTTTAATTTTCCCTTCTTTTTTAAATCAACTGTATGAAAAAAAAAGTTAAAAAGAAAACAAACATACAATAAAAGAACATTTCAAAGAGACCCTAACAAGGGAGTAAGAAAAAGACAACTAACCTAAGATAACTGCTTAACTTCCAACATGTTCCTACTTTACCCCAAGAAAGTTACATAATATAGCAACATTTCAGTGAACTTGTTCCTACTACATCCATCAGAAATTAACAGACCATAGTCATTTCTGGGCATCCCCAGAACGTTAAATAGCTTATCTGTTCTTCTTGGATTATTGTTCCCACTTCCTTAATTGCTCTCTACTGCTAGTTCCCCTACATTCTACATTATAAACCATTTGTTTTACATTTTTCAAAGTTCACATTAGTGGTAGCATATAATATTTCTCTTTTTGTGCCTGGCTTATTTCTCTCAGCATTATGTCTTCAAGGTTCATCCATGTTGTCATATGTTTCACCAGATCGTTCCTTCTTACTGCCGCGTAGTATTCCATCGTGTGTATATACCACATTTTATTTATCCACTCATCTGTTGAAGGACATTTGGGTTGTTTCCATCTCTTGGCAATTGTGAATAATGCTGCTATGAACATTGGCGTGCAGATATCTGATCGTGTCACTGCTTTCCGATCTTCCGGGTATATACCGAGAAGTGCAATCGCTGGATCGAATGGTAGCTCTATATCTAGTTTTCTAAGGAACTGCCAGACTGACTTCCAGAGTGGCTGAACCATTATACAGTCCCACCAACAATGAATAAGAGTTCCAATTTCTCCACATCCCCTCCAGCATTTGTAGTTTCCTGTTTGTTTAATGGCAGCCATTCTAACCGGTGTTAGATGGTATCTCATTGTGGTCTTAATTTGCATCTCTCTAATAGCTAGTGAAGCTGAACATTTTTTCATGTGTTTCTTGGCCATTTGTATTTCCTCTTCAGAGAACTGTCTTTTCATATCTTTTGCCCATTTTATAATTGGGCTGTCTGTACTATTGTCATTGAGTTGTAGGATTTCTTTGTATATGCACGATATCAGTCTTTTGTCAGATACATGGTTTCCAAAAATTTTTTCCCATTGAGTTGGCTGCCTCTTTACCTTTTTGAGAAATTCCTTTGAGGTGCAGAAACTTCTAAGCTTGAGGAGTTCCCATTTATCTATTTTCTCTTTTGTTGCTTGTGCTTTGGGTGTAAAGTCTAGGAAGTGGCCTCCTAATACAAGGTCTTGAAGATGTTTTCCTACATTATCTTCTAGGAGTTTTATGGTACTTTCTTTTATATTGAGATCTTTGGTCCATTTTGAGTTAATTTTTGTGTAGGGGGTGAGGTAGGGGTCCTCTTTCATTCTTTTGGATATGGATATCCAACTCTCCCAGCCCCATTTGTTGAAAAGACCATTGTGGCTCAGTTCAGAGACTTTGGGGGCCTTATCAAAGATCAGTCGGCCATAGATCTGAGGGTCTATCTCTGAATTCTCAATTCGATTCCATTGATCTATATGTCTATCTTTGTGCCAGTACTATGCTGTTTTGGCAACTGTGGCTTTATAATAAGCTTCAAAGTCAGGGAGTGTAAGTCCTCCCACTTCGTTTTTCTTTTTTAGAGTGTCTTTAGCAATTCGAGGCATCTTCCCTTTCCAAATAAATTTGATAACTAGCTTTTCCAAGTCTGCAAAGTAGGTTGTTGGAATTTTGATTGGGATTGCATTGAATCTGTAGATGAGTTTGGGTAGAATTGACATCTTAATGACATTTAGCCTTCCTATCCATGAACATGGAATATTTTTCCATCTTTTAAGGTCCCCTTCTATTTCTTTTAGTAGAGTTATGTAGTTTTCTTTGTATAGGTCTTTTACATCTTTGGTTAAGTTTATTCCTAGGTACTTGATTTTTTTAGTTGCTATTGAAAATGGTATCTTTTTCTTGAGTGTCTCTTCAGCTTGTTCGTTTCTAGCATATAGAAACATTACTGACTTATGTGCATTAATCTTGTATCCTGCTACTTTGCTAAATTTGTTTATTAGCTCTAGTAGGTGTATCGTCGATTTCTCAGGGTTTTCTAGATATAAGATCATATCATCTGCAAACAATGACAGTTTTACTTCTTCTTTTCCAATTTGGATGCCTTTTATTTCTTTGTCTTGCCGGATTGCCCTGGCTAGCACTTCCAGAACAATGTTGAATAACAGTGGTGACAGCGGGCATCCTTGTCTTGTTCCTGATCTTAGAGGGAAGGCTTTCAGTCTCTCACCATTGAGTACTATGCTGGCTGTGGGTTTTTCATATATGCTCTTTATCATGTTGAGGAAGTTTCCTTCAATTCCTACCTTTTGAAGTGTTTTTATCAAAAAGGGATGTTGGATTTTGTCAAATGCTTTTTCAGCATCTATTGAGATGATCAATTGATTTTTCCCTTTCGAGTTTTTAATGTGTTGTAATACATTAATTGTTTTTCTTATGTTGAACCATCCTTGCATGCCTGGAATGAACCCCACTTGGTCATGGTGTATGATTTTTTTAATGTGTCTTTGGATTCGATTTGCAAGTATTTTGTTGAGGATTTTTGCATCTATATTCATTAGGGAGATTGGCCGGTAGTTTTCCTTTTTTGTAGCATCTTTGCCTGGTTTTGGTATTAGATTGATGTTAGCTTCATAAAATGAGTTAGGTAGTGTTCCATTTTTTTCAATGTTTTGAAAGAGTTTGAGTAAGATTGGTGTCAGTTCTTTCTGGAAAGTTTGGTAGAATTCCCCTGTGAAGCCATCTGGCCCTGGGCATTTATTTGTGGGAAGATTTTTGATGACTGACTGGATCTCTTTGCTTGTGATGGGTTGGTTGAGGTCTTCTATTTCTTCTCTGGTCAGTCTAGGTTGTTCATATGTTCCAGGAAATTGTCCATTTCTTCTACATTATCCAGTTTGTTGCCATACAGTTGTTCATAATATCCTCTTATAATTTTTTTAATTTCTTCAGGATCTGCAGTTATGTTACCTTTTTCATTCATTATTTTGTTTATATGGGTCTTCTCTCTTTTTGATTTTGTCAGTCTAGCTAGGGGCTTGTCAATCTTGTTGATCTTCTCAAAGAACCAAGTTTTGGTGATATTTATCCTTTCTATTGTTTTTTTGTTCTCTATGTCATTTATTTCTGCTTTAATCCTTGTTATTTCTTTTCTTGTACTTGGTTTAGGATTGGTTTGCTGTTCATTTTCTAGCTTCTTCAGTTGATCCATTAGTTCTTTGATTTTGGCTCTTTCTTCCTTTTTAATATATGCGTTTAGTGCTATAAATTTCCCCCTTAGCACTGCTTTTGCTGCATCCCATAGGTTTTGGTATGTTGTGTTCTCATTTTCATTCGTCTCTATATATTTAGCAATTTCTCTTGCTATTTCTTCTTTAACCCACTGATTGTTTAGGAGTGTGTTGTTTAACCTCCAGGTATTTGTGAATTTTCTAAGTCTCTGATGGTTATTGACTTCTAATTGTATTCCATTGTGGTCAGAGAATGTGCTTTGAATAATTTCAATCTTTTTAAATTTATTGAGGCTTGTTTTATGTCCCAGCATATGATCTATTCTGGAGAAAGTTCCGTGAGCACTAGAAAAGTATGTGTATCCTGGTGATTTGGGATGTAATGTCCTGTAGATGTCTGTTAAATCTAATTCATTTATCAGATTGTTTAGGTTTTCAATTTCCTTATTGGTCTTCTGTCTGGTTGATCTATCTATAGGAGAGAGTGATGTGTTGAAGTCTCCCACAATTATTGTGGAAACATCAATTGCTTCCTTTAGTTTTGCCAATGTTTCTCTCATGTATTTTGTGGCACCTTGATTGGGTGCATAGACATTTACGATTGTTATTTCTTCTTGCTGAATTGCCCCTTTTATTAGTATGTAGTGGCCTTCTTTGTCTCTCAAAACATCCCTGCATTTGAAGTCTATTTTATCTGAGATTAATATTGCTACACCTGCTTTCTTTTGGCTGTAGCTTGCATGAAATATTTTTTTCCATCCTTTCACTTTCAGTTTCTTTGTGTCCCTGTGTCTAAGATGAGTCTCTTGTATGCAACATATTGATGGTTCATTTTTTTTGATCCATTCTGCGAATCTATATCTTTTAATTGGGGAGTTTAATCCATTTACATTCAACGTTAAAACCGTGAAGGCATTTCTTGAATCGGCCATCTTATCCTTTGGATTATGTTTGCCATATTTTTCCCTCTCTCTATTAATATCCTTTATTGTACCCATACCGAATCTCTTTAGTACTGAACCTTTCTCCAGGTCTCTCTGTCCTGTCTTTGTTTCTCTGTCTGTAGGGCTCCCTTTAGTATCTCCAGTAGGGCAGGTCTCTTGTTAGCAAATTCTCTCAGCATTTCTTTGTCTGTGAAAAATTTAAGTTCTCCCTCAAATTTGAAGGAGAGCTTTGCTGGATAAAGTATTCTTGGCTGGAAATTCCTCTCACTCAGAATTTTAAATATATCGTGCCACTGCCTTCTTGCCTCCATGGTGGCTGCTGAGTAGTCACTACTTAGTCTTATGCTGTTTCCTTTGTATGTGGTGAATTGCTTTTCTCTTGCTGCTTTCAGAACTTGCTCCTTCTCTTCTATGTTTGACAGTGTGATCAGTATATGTCTCGGAGTGGGTTTTTTTGGATTTATTCTATTTGGAGTTCGCTGAGCATTTATGATTTGTGTATTTATGTTGTTTAGAAGATTTGGGAAGTTTTCCCCAACAATTTCCTTGAATACTCTTCCTAGACCTTTACCCTTTTCTTCCCCTTCTGGGACACCAATGAGTCTTATATTCGGACGTTTCATATTATCTATCATATCCCTGAGGTCCATTTCGAGTTTTTCAATTTTTTTCCCCATTCTTTCTTTTATGCTTTCATTTTCCATTCTGTCATCTTCCAGGTCACTGATTCGTTGTTCAACTTCCTCTAGTCTTGTACTATGAGTGTCCAGAATCTTTTTAATTTGGTCAACAGTTTCTTTAATTTCCATAAGATCATCCATTTTTTTATTTAGTCTTGCAATGTCTTCTTTATGCTCTTCTAGGGTCTTCTTGATTTCCTTCATATCCCGTACTAGGGTCTCATTGTTCATCTTTAGTTCTTTGAGTAGCTGCTCTAGGTGGTGTGTCTCTTCTGGTCTTTTGATTTGGGTGCTTGGGCTTGGGTTATCCATATCGTCTGGTTTTTTCATATGCTTTATAATTTTCTGTTGTTTTTGGCTTCGTGGCATTTGCTGAACTTGATAGGGTTCTTTTAGGGTTTGTAGACCAGTTGAAGTCCTTATCTCTAATTTATCAGATCTACAGCTTCGTGGAGTACACTTTCTCTAACTAACCAGCAGGTGGCGTCCACGAGCCACCTGTTCTCCACAAGCCAGATCTCCCCTGCTTAGCCTTTTTGGTGAGTGGGGGAGTGAGTCTTGTGGGGCCCAATTGGTGTACCAAGCTTGCGTGTGTAGTTGGTGTTGCCTGCCCTGTATGTTGGGCGTGTTTCTGGGCAGTCGGGGAGGGGGGGTGGCCCTAACAATGAAATCTCCCTGATGATCCTAGAGTTTTAAAGCTGCTGCAATAGTCTAATCCTTCAGTTCAGTCCTGCCACAGTTTGTCTCTGCCACTGACCCACAAGTCTTTGGTATTGGCGTATGGCTCCTGAGACTTGCAAGTGGGCCCCTCTTCCAGGCTGTGCACCCCGGGTCCTCTGTTGAGGGATGACTGTGCTATGTCACAGGTGAGTGCCGTCCCCCCAGGGCAGTTCTGGGCTGCTGGGCTGTGTTGGGAGGCTCCCAGTCTGCTCAAATGATGGCTGAATGGGGCTTTGTTAATTCACACTGCTCCCCCTTCCCAGCTCTGGGACATTCAGCTGAGGTTGCAGGGAAGGCTGATGTCCACGCCCAGTTTTGTGGTGTGTGCCTGTTATTTGAAGCACTTCCGTCACACTGGGTTGTCTGGGGCAGCTCTGGGCTATGGGGCTGGCGATGGGCAGGAGTGTTTCCTGTCCACCAGGATGGTGGCTGTGAGCGGACACCCCCCTTTTCTTGGGAAGTTGTGTTGTTTAGTGAATTTTCTCAGCCACTGGATTATTGCCTTTTGTCTCAGAGCTCTCTTAGTTCTGCTCTTGACTTGACGTGCCCAAATTTCAATTCTTTGAAGCTTTCTGTATTGAGCTTCTTAGAGTAATTGTTTTAGAAAAAGCAAAAAGGATTTAAAAAAAAAAAAAAAAAAACGGCCCTCCTCAGAGATCTAATGGGTTATTGAAATGCTAATAGACAAAGCAACCAGGGCCATTAAGGAAAGGTTCACAGGGCAGAGAGATCAGCCTTGCTTCGGGATTTGCATATGCGCCTCAAGGCCTGATCTCCGCCCTTCCCCTTTCTGTGTTCACCAGAACTCGAAAAATCCTCTGCTTTTATTTTGGAGTTTTTCGTGTTGTTTTTTTTCTATGTCTGTCTCCTCTCTGCTGGGCTGGCTGCTCTCAGAGTCTCTGGTGTCTGGTCTCAGTCTATCTATGGTTGGAGTTTGAATCAGTAGAATGAGTTTCCGATAAGAGCAGCCACTGCAATTCTCCCTTCTCCTTCCCGGAGCTGACAGCCCCTCCTCCCCCGGGACTGAGCCTGGCAGGGAGGGGCGCGGGTCCCCTGGCCGCAAAAACTTACAGATTTCGCTGATCTCAGCAGTTCCACGTTTTCATGAGTGTTGTATGAAGTATGCCCAAAGACAGATTGCTCTGTGGTGTCCAGTCCACGCAGTTCCTGGCTTTTTACCTACTTTCCTGGAGGAGTAACTAAAACATACAGCTCACCAGTCTGCCATCTTGCCCCCCCCGAGGTCTTTTTTTTAAAGCTTTCCTCAGCCTGAAAATTTTGTGTCAGAATAGAATATTTAAAGATGCACTTTGTTCTATTATCAGGAGAATTACTGTCCAACAGCTTTAATCCCAGCTATGCCAGAGGGCTGTTGAAGTCTAAAAATATAGGGATTCAAAGAGCAAGAAAGGAGAAGGGCAAATGTAGAAAAAAACTGAAAAAAAAGAAATAAAACCCAACCTTTTTGGAGACAGGGAATAGGTGCCCCCTTGTATGCCTCCCTTCCTGGATCCCAGCCCTTCTCTAGCACCCCAAGCTCTAAAAGCTAATTAATTAGTTTGCTAATTAGTTCTACCATTGAGGCTGCATTAAGTCCTCCTTATTCTTTCCAGCAGATGTTTTTTTTTCCTTTCAGGGAGTCAGCTGTGAAACAGTCTGGGAAGTCTAGGTGGGGAGACATGCCAAATTCATGGTCATGAAATATTAAAAATTTCACTGCAGTCTTAGCTTTTCCATGCATTCCAGACTTGTGTATGTGTTAATGGTCACTGGAGTCCCAGATAACACTCTTTCATGCAGTTCCTGACCAATTACCAGCTTCCAGAGAGGAGAGACTAAATTCCACACCTACTGCTATGCCATTTTTCCCTGCCCCTTCCTGTAAGTTTTAACATCTAGAATATATAAAGAAACCCATCAACTTAATAAGACATACCAAAAACCCAATTAAAAAATGGGCAAGGGTCTTGAATAGAGTTCTTTCTACAGAAGATATACAAATGGCCAGAAATCACATGAAAAGATGCCCAGCATCATTAGCCATTGTGGAAACAGAAACCAAAACAAAAATACCATTTCACATCCATTAGAAAGATTTCTATTTAACAAATGGAAAATAAAAAGTGTTGGAGTGGACAGAGAAATAGGAAAACTCATTCACTGTGGATGGCAATATAAAATTGTGCAGCCTCTGTGGAGAGCAATTTGGTGGTTCCTTAGCAATTAATTATAGAATTATCACATTTCTCAGCATTCCCACTATTAGTATATGACACAAAGTATAAAAACAGAAACACATATTTGCATGCTGGTTTACATTATTCATAATTGATTAAAAATGGAAAGAAACAGAATGTCCATTAACTCATGAATGGATAAACAAAAATGATATATGCATACATGGAATATTATTCTCCCATACAAAGGAAAGCCATTTTAATCATGTGATAATATGGGTGAAACTTGAAGAAATTATATTGAAATATTGTATCTCACAACATGAAATAGAAAGGGCAAACTTATAGAGTCTGAATCTAGAATATATTTTAGCAGGTATGGGTGGGGATAAGGAATGCTAATTTAAGGCTTAAAATGTATAGAGTATGTTTTAGTTTGCTGCAGCTGCCAAAATGCTATATACAAGAATTGGATTGGCTTTCATCACGGGGATTTATTTTATAATCTTACCATTCTGAGGACATAAAATGTCCAAATCAAGGCATCAATAGGTGATGATTTCTTTCCAACCCAGATATCAGTAATCTTTGACTCCTCTGTCATATGACAAAACATATGGAAGTACCTGCTGGTCTTTCCCTTCTCTCCTGGCCTTCTTTGCTTTCAGCTTCTGTGTGTTCCATCTGTGGTTTCTTTCTCAGTTTCTTTTTTATATACAATTTTTTTAGATATATTCACATACCATACAATCATCCAAAGTGTAAAATCAATTGTTCACATTACCATGATACAGTTGTTCATTCATCACCCCCATCTATTTTTTTGTATATTTTCCTTGTACCTGAAGAAGTGAAGACAATAGGAAAAAAGTACTGTGTCTCCTCTGATCTTCTGATTTGGGTGTTTGGGTTTGGATTATCCACATCATCTGATTTCTTCATGTGTTTAAAATTTTCTGTTGTTTTTGGTTTCTTGGCATTTGCTTATCCTTGACAGTGTTCTTTCAGTGTATGCAGGTATATTTGGAAAATTATCTTTAATTTATCAGAGCACAGCTTAGTGGTTTGTACTTTCTCGAAGTTACCAGCAAATGGCACCCAAGAGCCATCTATTACCCTCAAGCCAGTTCTCCCCTAATTTGTGTATGTGGTGAGTGGGTGTCCAGATCCTGTGGGGGTCCAATCAGTGCATCAAATTTCCATGTGTTTTTGGTGCTGCCATCCTTGATTGTTGGTGTGTGTAGCAGTTATGGAAGGAGGGCAACTTTAAGAATTAAATCTCTGCAGAGACAAGATTTTGGCAGGAGTCCAAACCTTCAGCTCAGTCACTCCACAGTCTGTCTCTGCCATTGACCATGGGTCCCTGGTATTGGTGTTGGGCTTCTGGGACCCCTCTGCAGGTCCTGCCTCTAAGGGCATCCATGGGAGGAAGACTGCACAACATCACAGGTGCACACCATCTCCAAGGGCAGCTCTGGGCAGTTGCACCTTGCAGGGGCATTCCCAGCTCACTGAGAGTTTGGCTGTATGGGGTATGGTAAATTCCCCCTTCAGCAGACCTCTGCTTTTCTAGCTCCAGGAGTATTAGCTGTGTATGTGCAAAAGCGTATTATTCATGCCAGATACTGAGGACATTGCCTGGGGTTTTGATGGCACTTCCTGCCTCACTTGACTGCATGGCATAGCCCTGGACTGTGGTGCTGCAGAGGGGCATTCCCAGCCCACTGAAAAGATGGCTGCATGGAGTGTAGTAATTTCCCCCTTTTTGTGGACCTCCACCTTCCTAGTTCTGTGACAATTATCTTCAGGTGTGGGAAAAGCTATCATCCACACCAGATACTGAGTTGGGTGCCAAAGGTGGGGAAAGCAGTCCCCCACAGTTGACTGTCCAGCTCTTGCTACTCTATGTATAGCTGCTTTGGGGATTTTTTAATGAATCCTTCTCCAAGCACCAACCCCTGGTTTCTCCTGACTATGGTTGCCTGCTGGCTCTGTAGCATCCTCTCTCACTCCTTTCTGAATGAAGACTCTTGGATTCACCAAGTTCACAGTCTCTGTGGATTTAGCACACCTTGTCCAGTTAGTGCAGGGCTGGAACTGGTATTCTGGAACACTTTGCATCTTTTATCTTGTGTTTTTCATGGAGATAGTTTTTGCCCTCACTTTCCTAATCCACCATCATCCCTGGAGTCTCTTTCTCAGCTTCTGTATCTTTCTTGCTGAGTTTCTCTGTCTTTCTATCTGGATTTCATCCTCTTACAAAGGACTCAAGAAAGAGGATTAAGACACACCTTGAATGAGGTATGACATTTAACTTAAATCCTACTCATCATAGGATCTACTTACTATGGGCCCACATACAGAAGAATGGATTAAATTTAAGAACATGATATTATGGGGTATAGTCAGCTGCCAACCATCACAAGTTACTATTTGGAATGATGGAAATGTTTTGGTAAGAGATGGTGATGGAGGTAAAACATTGTGAATGCAATCAGTAATATGGATATATATATCTACACATATATATATGCACACACACACTGACACACACAAAGTTTAGAAATATATTTAACATATACAATAGATACATTAGATACCTGTATCTGAGTATGGTTAAAATTATGTTGCGTTTATGGTAATAGAATAAAAATATTAAAATCCATTGAACTTCACTAAACAAATAAAGAACCCTAACTCAGATCATGGAGTATAATTCATAGTATAATTCTAAAAATGGGCTTTCATCAATTGTAACAAATACTACTACCAATTTAAGGCATTAATAACATGACAGCATATTGATATCTTGTATTTTACCATGATTGTTCTGTAAACCAACTTCTCTAATAAAAATTAGATTTAAAGTTCTGAGGAAGGTAAATGTTACATCAGGGCAGCCAATGGAAATTTAATCTAAGCCATTATGCAATTTAAATCTAGCAGTAGCATTATTTTTAAAACTAAGTTAGAATAGGCAGAATTGATTTTAAGAATGTATTTTTTTGACCCAATAAATTTAAAAAGTCATCACTAAACATATATTCAATATAAAAATTACTGGTGCAATTTACATACCATATAGTTTTTGAAATTAACATCTTTTATGATGTATGTTTTACACTTATGGCACATCTCTACATTTACTAGCCATATATGGAATTTGCTGCCATATCGGACAATGGCATGTACATTAGGTTCTTGATGAAGTGTATATTAGGTTCTTGATGAAGTGGTAGCTTCCTTTACTTTAAAACAGACTTTAAAATAGGCTTTTGCAACATTTGGGGAATTGGTTGAATGTAGAATTTTAGGACATTCATGAGCAGGAAGTTTTCTATACAAACAATTCTAAAGTTTCTAACAGTAGGCTTAGACTCTAGAAATTATACCTTTTCCTATCTCTAATTTTGGGCCCTATATTGATTATAAAATGAGATTCAAAGGTCTATTCTTTTCATATTTAGAAATAGAAATTTACATAAATACTACATTCTTTGGTTATTACAGATTTAGCTTGAGTATATTTGTTGAAACTCATTCTTTTGCATCCATCTTATGTTTGTCAGTCACAAAGTTCATGTTTTCTCAAGTTAGTTCTTAAAACTCTTATGAAATATGTAGGAGCTTATCTGTATTTTATCTGTATGCAGCAAATACTAAGAAGAAAGTAAATGCAGTAGTGATACTGTATACTGAATTCATATTCAGTGTATAACATATGCTGTCATATAATATATGATAAAGGCATTATAATTAAGCCTGTAGTAATTACAATTTCATACAAAAATCTGTGTTCTTTTTTCTAAATTAGTGGAGAAATAATTATAAGAATATGTAGCTTTGTGAAATATATTTTTAGTGATCCATGGCAATTGGGGTTTCTGCTATATTAGGCATCAAGCTCTATTACTAGCTTCTCATGGGAATTTTGGTTAATCTATACTTCAAAAGAAAATTCAAACTGCTTCTGAATTGGAGTCAGTATTGAGATTTTTTATGTAGAGAATAAAATTTGAGGGAATGAAGAGTTTGCTTCAATATTTTAAGTATATATTTTTAATCTTTTATAATCAAAGTTTTTCCTCATGTTTTTTCTTATCTGTAGAAGAGCTATTAGAAATACATTAGATTTACATTTCTAAATACATTAGAAGTACATATTTTGTTTTTTTGTTTTAGCACTTATTTTGAGGATCTGGTTCTATTTAGAGTTAATTAATGTATTCTTGTGTCTTTACCTATCTAAAAGTTACTTTCAAATACATATATACTATAATTTTCTCTTTTTTCTTTTTTGAAAAATGGGTTGAAATGTTTTTTTGGGAGTGTTATCACACATACAAATTCTTGCTCTTCTTATACTTTCATATCCTTTGAGTAATGGGGAAAATATGTACTTCTTTCCTACTCTCATTACCAATATTTTGTAACCTCCTGTGCTCTAGCAGGATTCAGGCCCATAACTGGGAAAATTACCAGCTCCTTTCCAAAGGAGGTTTCCATGATCACTCATATCTGAACCCTCCAAGTCCTTAGTGGAAGTATGAATCCTGAATCTCACCTGGGACTAACAATTGTTAATTTTTCCTGTTTTTCTTAAATAATATCTAGCTCAGAGGGTGCAGAATGGTATTTTTTTTGAGTGTGTGTGGTTTTATTTGCATTTCCCTAATGGCTAATGTGCTCATTGGTGATTTATATATTTTCTTTGGAGACATTTCTATTCAAGCCTCTTGCCTCTTTTAAAAATTGAGTCAATTACCTATTTGCTGTTAAGTTATAACAGTTCTTAAAATATTCTAATATTAAACTTATCACTAAATGGTTAGCAATTTTCCCCCCTTCTACAGCTGCCTTTTCACTTTTTTGATAATGTCCTTTGTCAAACAAAGTTTTTAATTTTGATGAAGACCAATATATCTCTATATAGTTTTTTGGTTTTAGCACTTATGTTGATGGTCTGGATTTATTTAGAGTTAATTATTATAACTTCATGATGTAGGGGTCCAACTTCATTACTTTGCATGTGATTAGGCAGGTTTTTAAGAAGAAGCTGTTGAAAAGACTATCCTTTTTGCAATTAAGGTACACAGCACCTTTTCAAAATTAATTGACTTTGAATGCATGGGCTCATTTCTGGACTTTCAATTCTATTTGATGGGTCTACAGGTCTATACTTACACCACACTGTTTTGATTACTGTGGCTTTGGAGTAAGATTTGAACATGCGAAGTTTGAAATTCCCATTTTGGATTCTTTTCCAGTACTGATTTAGCTATTTCAGGGCCCTTTGTAATTCTATATGAATTTGAGAAACAGCTGTTCCATTTCTGTAAGGAAAGCTGCTGAGGTGTTAATAGGGATTGTATTGAATCTGAGTATGCTTTGAGTTGTACTGACATTTTCACAATATTAAATCTTCCTATCTGTAAAGAGAATATGTCTTGACATTTATTTAGACCTTTAATTTCTTTCTTTCATGTTTTGGAGACTTCACTGTACACATTCTTAAACTCCTTTGTTAAATTCATTCCTAGATATTTTATTCTTTTAGTTCCTCTCATGAGTGGAATTGTTTTTTATTTTTTATTTTTAATTCACATGCTATGCACTCATACAAGATGTACTTTCAATTATTCACAGTACCATTATATAGCTGTGCATTCATAACCAAAATTAATTTTTGAACATTTTCATTATCACACACACAAATTAATAATAAGAATAAAAATTAAGTGGAAAAGAACAATTAAAGTAAAAAAGAACACTGGATGCCTTTTTTTGCCCCCATTTTTCTACTCATTCATCCATACACTGGACAAAGGGGAGTGTGGTATATATGGCTTTCCCAATCACTTTGTTACCTCTCATAAGCTACATTTTTATACAATCATCTTCAAGATTCATGGCTTCTGGGAATTGTTTTTAAATTTCCATTTTGCTTGTTCAATACTGATCTATAGAAACAACAGATTTTATTGATGATCTTGTAGCCTGCAACTTTCCAGTATTTGTTTCTTTACTTCATATTTTTCCTTGGGGATTCCTTGGGATTTTTTATACAAATAATTAAGTCATCTGCACACATAGATAGTTCTACTTCCTTTCAAATTTGGGTGCTACGTTTTTCTTTTCCTTGCCTAATTCCTTTACCTATAAATTCTAGAACAATGTCAAATAACAGTAGTGAAAGCAGGCTTCTGTGCCTTTATTCTAATCTTAGGCAGAAGGCTCTCAGTATTCTCTCTTTAGTTTAAAGTTAGTGACAGGTTTTTCATATATATATTTTTTCAAGTTGAGAAAATCCCCCTCTATTCCTATTTTTCTTCATGTTTCTATCATGAAAATGTGTTGGCTTTTGTCAAAAGCCTTCTCTGCAACAATTGAGATAGTCATGGATTATATGGTGTTTTATATTGGTTGACTTCCTTATGGTGAACACACTTGCATTACTGGGGTAAATCCCAGTTGGTCATTGTACATAATCCTTTTAATATGACACTGGACTTGATTGGTAGAATTTTGTTGAGGAATTTTTCATGCATATTCAAAAGGTTAATTGGTATAATCTTTCTTATGATGTCTTTATAAGGCTTTGTTATATTTACTAGTTCTTTTATTGTTTCCTCCCTCTTTTTCCTTTGGTAAAGCCTGATCCTAGATAACTCCCTAGGCACCAGGGTTTGTTTAATGCTGTTTCCTTAGAGGTACCTTTTTCCTTGGCTCCTTGCATTCTGAATGCTCTCTGGAATTTGCACTTTGCTAATTAAACAGCCATCCTCCTAATACTAACCCTGCCTCCAGAACAAACAATATTTGTCTTTTTTGTGTCTGACTTATTCCAAGTGGGTTGCAGCCTGTTTTAGTTTGCTAATGCTGCAGAATGCAAAACACCAGAGATGGATAGGCTTTTATACACAGTTACAGTCTTAAGGCCACAAAACGTCCAAGGTAACACATCAGTAATCAGGTACCTTCACTGGAGATGGCCAATGGCGTCCGGAAAACCTCTGTTAGCTGGGAAGGCACATGGCTGGCGTCTGGTTTCAAAATGGCTTTCTCCCGGGATGTTCCTCTCTAGCAAGCTTGCTCCTCTTAAAAACATCACTCATAGCTGCACTCCGTTCAGTCTCTTTGAGTCAGCATGTTTTATATGGCTCCACTGATCAAGGCCCACCCTGAATGGGTGGGGTCACACCTCCATGGGAGTATCCCACCAAAGTCACCACCCACAGCTGGGTGGGGCACATTCCAAGCAAATCTAACCATCACCAAAACGTCTGCCCCACACAAGACCACAAAGATAATGGCATTTGGGGGACACAACACATTCAAACTGGCACACAGCCCTATTTGTGTGAGCACAGAAGTCTCTGGCTATGCTACTGATAGTGGTTGGTTGAGCATGGGAATTCAGAGAATAGCTTCAGGTAAGGAGGAGTCAGTTGTGAAAGGTTTCTAATCTGAAAGGAATAAACTGGGTGAGGAACTGTATACATAGTCTAAACAGAAGCAGCAGCAAGATGGAGCTCAGGGTATTTTAGGGTTTTTAGGAACACAGTTGGTTGGGGCTTGGCATACCATGAGTTTGCAATATCTAGCTGAAGTGTGCATATGAGTAACTTTGAATGAGTTCCCAAATCTATTTGAAGTTTTTTAGCCCCTAACATTAGTATTATTATTTGTCTTTCTTTAATTCACTCTTTTTTTAAAAAAACAATATATCAAAAAAAATACAATAAAAAAACATTTCAAACAAACCATAACAAGGGAGTAAGAAAAAGACAATTAACCTAAGATAACTAGTTTACTTCCAACATGTTCCTAGTCTACCCCAAGAAAATAACCCAATATAGCAACAGTTCTGTGAACTTGTTCCTACCATACCCATCAGAAATTAATAGACCATAGTCACTCCTGGCATTCCCAGAATGTTAAATTTACCCTTGATAGCTTGTTTGTTCTTATTGGGTTATCATTCCCTCTTCCTTAACTGCTCTCTATTACTAGTTCCCCTATATTCTACATTATAAACCATTTGTTTTACAGTTTTTAATTTTCACATCAGTGGTGGCATATAATATTTCTCTTTTTGTTACTGGCTTATTTCACTCAGTATTATGTCTTCAAGTTTCATCCATGTTGTCATATGTTTCAGGACATTATTCCTTTTTATAGCCACATAGTATTCCATCATGTGTATATACCACATTTTATTTATCCACTCATTTGGGTTGTTTCCATCTCTTGGCAATTGTGAATAATGCTGCTATGAACATTGGCATGTAGATATCTGTTCATGTCAATGATTTCATATCTTCTGGGTATATACCTAGAAGTGCAATCACTGGATCGAAGGGCAACACTATATCTAGTTTTCTAAGGAACTGTCAGACTGAATTCCAGAGTGATTGAACCATTATACAGTCCCACTAACAATGAATAAGAGTTCCAATTTCTCCACATCCATTCCAGCATTTGTAGCTTCCTGTTTGTTTAATGGCAGCCATTCCAATAGGCGTGAGATGGTATCTCATTGTGGTCTAAATTTTTGTCTATCTAATAGCTAGTGAAGCTGAACATTTTTTCATGTGTTTCTTGGCCATTTGTATTTCCTCTTCAGAGAACTGTCTTTTCATATCTTTTGCCCATTTTATAATTGGGCTGTCTGTACTATTGTCATTGAGTTGTAGGATTTCTTTATATATACAAGATATCAGTCTTTTGTCAGATACCTGGTTTCCAAAATTTTCTTCCCATTGAGTTGGCTGCCTCTTCACCTATTTGACAAATTTCTTTGAGGTCCAGAAACTTCTATGCTTGAGGAGTTCTCATTTTTCAATTTTTTTCTTTTGTTGCTTGTACTATGGGTATAAAGTCTAGGAAGTGGCCAGCTAATACAAAGTATTGAAGATATTTCCCTACATTATCTTCTAGGAGTTTTATGGTACTGTCTTTTATATTGAGATCCTTGATCCACTTTGAGTTAATTGTTGTGTAGGGTGTGAGGTAGGGTTCATGTTTCATGCTTTTGGATATGGATATCCAACTCTCCCAGACCAATTTTTTGAAAAGACTGTTATGTCTCAGTTCAGTGGCTCTGTGGGCCTTATCAAAGATCAGTCAGCTGTAGATCTGGGGGTCAATCTCCAAATCCTCAATTCAATTCCATTGATTGATATGTCTATATTTGTGCCACCACCATGCTGTTTTGACAACTGCGGCTTTATAATAAACTTCGAAGTCAGGGAGTGTAAGTCCTCCCACTTCGTTTTTCTTTTCGAGTGTCTTCAGCAATTCAACAGCAATTCAAGGCGCCTTCCCTTTCCAAATAAATTTGATTACTAGCTTTTTCAAGTCTGCAAAATAGGTTTTTGGAATTTTGATTTGGATTGCAATGAATTTTTATATGAGTTTGGATAGAATTGACATCTAATGACATTTAGCATTCTTATTCTTCAACATGGAATATTTTTTTTCCATCTTTTAAGGCCCCCTTCTATTTCTTTTAGTAGAGTTAGGTAGTTTTCTTTGTACAGGTCTTTTACATCTTTGGTTAAGTTTATTCTTAGGTACTTGATTTTTTTTAGTAGCTATTGTAAATGTTATCTCTTTCTTGAGTATCTATTCACTTTGTTCATTTCTAGCATATAGAAACATTACTGACTTACATGCATTAATCTTGTACCCACTTCTTTGCTAAATTTGTTTATTAGTTGTAGTAGCTGTATCACTGATTTCTCAGGGTTTTCCAGATATAAGACCATATGATCTGCAAGCAATGACAGTTTTACATCTTCCTTTCAAATTTGGATGCGTTTTTTCTTTGTCTTGCAAATGCCCTGGCCAGCACTTCCAGCACAATGTTGAATAACAGTGGTGACAGCAAACATCCTCGCCTTGTTCCTGATCTTAGAGGGAAGGCTTTCAGTCTCTCACCATTGAGTACTATGCTGGCTGTATGTTTTTTTATATGTGCTTTTTATCATATTGAGGAAGATTCCTTCAATTCCTACCTTTTGAAGTGTTTTTATCAAAAAGAGATGTTGGATTTTGTTGAATGCTTTTTCAGCGTCTATTGAGATGATCATTTGATTTTTCTTTTTTGATTTGTTAATGGGTTGTAATATACTGATTGATTTTATGTTGAACCATCCTTGCATGTCAATTGATCATGGTGCATGATTTTTTTAATGTGTCTTTGGATTCAATTTGCAAGTGTTTTGTTGAGAATTTTTGCTTGTATATTTATTAGGGAGACAAGTCTGTAGTTTTCCTTTTTTGTAGCATCATTGCCTAGTTTTGGTAATAGATTGATGGTAGCTTCATAAAATGGTTTTATGTAGTGTTCCGTTTTCTTTGATGTTTTGAAAGAGTTTAAATAAGATTGGTGTCAGTTGTTCTTGAAAGTTTGGTAGAATTCCCCTGTGAAGCCATCTGGCCCTGGACATTTATTTGTGGGAAGCTTTTTGATGACTGACTGGATCTCTTTGCTTGTGATTGGTTTGTTGAGGTCTTCTATTTCTTCTCTGCTCAGTCTAGGTTGTTCATATGTTTCCAGGAAAATATCCATTTCCTCTACATTATCCAATTTGTTGGCATACAGTTGTTCTTAGTATCCTCTTATTTTTTAATTTCTTTGGGATCCACAGTAATGTCACCTTTCTCATTCATTATTTTGCTTAAATGGGTCTTCTCTTTTTGATTTTGTCAGTCTAGCTAAGGGCTTGTCAGTCTTGCTGATCTTCTCAAAGAACCAACTTTTGGTGTTATTTATCCTCTCTATTGGTTTTTTTTTGTTCTCTATGTCATTTATTTCTGCTTTAGTCCTTGTTTCTTTTCTTATACTTGGTTTAGGATTGATTTGCTGTTCATTTTCTAGCTTTTTCAGTTGATCCATTAGTTCTTTGATTTTGGCTTTTTCTTCCTTTTTAATATATGCATTTAGTGCTATAGATTTCCCCCTCAGTACCACTTTTGCTGCATCTCAGAGGTTTTGGTATGTTGTGTTCTCATTTTCATTCATCTCTATATATTTAGCAGTTTCTCTTGCTATTTCTTATTTAACCCACTGATTGTTTAAGAGCATGTTGTTTAACCTCCAAGTATTTGTGAATTTTCTAAGTCTCTGAAGGTTATTGACTTCTAATTGTATTTTATTTTGGTCAGAGAATGTGATTTGAATAAATACAATTTTTTTTAAATTTATTGAGGCTTATTTTATGTCCCAGCATATGATTTATTCTGGAGAAAGTTCTGTAACCACTGGAGAACGTTGTGTATTCTGGTGATTTGGGATGTAATGTCCTATATATGTCTGTTAAATCCAATTCATTTATCTGACTGTTCAGGTTTTCAGTTTCCTTTTTGGTCTTCTGTCTGGTTGATCTACCTGTGGGAGAGAATGATGTGTTGAAGTCTCCCAAAGTTATTGTGGAAACATCAGTTGCTTCCTTTAGTTCTGCCAGTGTTTGTCTCATGTATTTTGTGGCACCTTGATTGGGTGCATAAAC
The DNA here is from genome assembly GCF_015220235.1 of Choloepus didactylus. Classification (NCBI taxonomy): domain Eukaryota; kingdom Metazoa; phylum Chordata; class Mammalia; order Pilosa; family Megalonychidae; genus Choloepus; species Choloepus didactylus. The sequence goes on along the minus strand of NC_051335.1, from coordinate 42,434,881 downwards.
TTTTGTGGTTGTTATTTCTTCTTGTCGAATTGCCTCTTTTAATAGTATGTAGTGGCCTTCTTTGTCTCTCATAACATCCTTGCAATTAGTCTATTTTATCTGAGATTAATATTGCTACTTCTGCTTTCTTTTGGCTGTAGCTTGCATGAAATATTTTTCCATCCTTTCACTTTCAATTTCTTTGTGTCCCTGTGTCTAAGATGAGTCTCTTGTATCCAACATTTTGATGGTTCTTTTTTTTTTTTTTTGATCCATTCTTTTGATTGGGGAATTTAATCCATTTACATTCAACATTATTACTGTGGAGGCATTTCTTGAATCAGCCATCTTATCCTTTGTTTTATGTTTATCAGATATGTTTTTCCCTCTCTCTCTTAATGCCCTTCAGTGTACCCGTACTGAATGTCTTTAGTACTGAAACTTTCTTCATCTCTCTGTCTCTCCTTTCTTTGTTCTTCTGTCAGCAGGTCTCCCTTTAGTATGTCAAATATGGCAGGTCTCTTGTTAGCAAATTCTATCATTTGTTTTCCTGTGAAAAATTTAAGCTCTCCCTCAAATTTGAAGAAGAGCTTTCTTGGGTTAAGAATTCTTGGTTGGCAATTCTTCTCTCTCAGAATTTTAAGTATTTCATGCTACTGCCTTTTTGCCTCCATGGTGGCTTCTGACTAGTCACTATTTAGTCTTAATGTTGTTTCCTTTGTAGGTGGTGAATTGCTTTTCTCTTGATGTTTTCAGAACTTGCTGCTTCTCTTCCATATTTGTGATCAGAATATATCTTGCAGTGGGTTTATTTAGATTTATTCTATTTGGAGTTTTCTGGGCATTTATGATTTGTGTATTTATTGTGTTTTGATGATTTGGGAAGTTTTCCCCAACAATTTCTTTAAATACTCTTCCTAGACCCTTCTCTCCCCCTTCTGGAACACCAGTGAGCCTTATATTTGGACATTTTATATTATCTATCATATCCTTGTACTCCATTTTGATTTTTTCAATCTTTTTCCCCATTCTTTCTTTTGTTCTTTCATTTTCTGTTCTGTCATCCTCCAGGTCACTGATTTGCTGTTCAGCTTCCTCTAGTCTTGTACAATGAGTATCCAGAATCTTTTTAATTTGGTCAACAGTTCCCTTTATTTCCATAAGATCATCTATTTTTTTTGTTTAATCTTGCAATTTCTTCTTTATGTTCTTTAGGGTCTTCTTCATGTTCTTTATATCCTGTGCCATGCTCTTCTTCATGTCCTTTATATTCTGTGCCATGCTCTCATTTTTCATCTTTAGTTCTTTGATTAATTGCTCCAAGTGCTGTGTCTCCTCTGATTTTTTGATTTGTGTGTTTTGGCTTGGGTTATCCATATCATCTGTTTTTTTCATATGCTTTAAAATTTTCTATTGTTCTTTGGCATTTGCTTCATTTGATAGGGTTGTTTTATGATATATAGACTGATTCAAACACTTATCTCTAATTTGTCAGATCTACAGCTTGTGGAGTACACTTTAACTAACCAGCAGGTGGCATACACCAGCCACCTATTTCTCTCAAGCCAGTTCTCTGCCACTTTGTCTTTGTGGTGAGTGGGGGTGTGAGTCTTGTGTGGTACACCCAGCTTGCATGTGTAGTTGGTGTTGCCTCACCTTCATTTGGGGCATGTGTCTGAGACGTTAGGGAGGGAGGGAGGGCAGCTTTAATAATCAAATCTCCCTGGTGTTCCTGGAGATTTAAAGCTGTTGCAATAGTCTAATCCTTAAGTTCAGTTTTGCCACAGTTTGTGCCTGCCACTGACCCACAAATCCTTGGTATTGGTGTATGGTCCCTGGGACTTACAAGTGGGTCCTTCTTCTGAGCTGTGCACTCCTGGGTCCTCTGCTGAGGGAAACTGTGCTATGTCACAGGTGAGCACCAACCTCCAAGGGAGGTTCTGGGCTTCAGGGCTGTGTAGGGTCATTCCCAGTCTGCTGAAAGGATGGCTCAATGGGGTGTATTAATTTCCCCCTTTTCACACAGCTCCACCTTCCCAGCTCTGGGACAATTAGCCAAGGGTGTGGGAAAGACTATTGTCCATGTCTGATATTGTCATTTGTGCCTGTGTTGTTGGAAACACTTCTGATCACACTGGGTTGTTTGGGGCCACTCTGGGCTGTGGCACTGATGCCAGGTAGGAGTGTTGCCTGCTGACTGGGAAGATGGCTGTAAGGGGGAGCCCCTCTTTTCTTGGGAAGTTGTGGTGTTTAGCAAATTTTCTCAGCCACTGGAATTATTGCCTTGTGTCTCAGAGCTCTCTTAGATCTGCTCTTGTCTTGACCTGCCCAAATTGCAAGTCTTTGAGGCTTTCTGTAAAGGGCTTCTTAGAGTAATTGTTTTAGAAAAAAAGTAAAAGATAAAAAAGAAGGATCTTCCTTGCAGATCTAATGGGCTATTGAGATGCTAATAGTCAAGGAGATTATGGCCATTAAGGAACAACCAAGAAAGCAGAGAAATGGGCTCTTCAGACACAGAAACTCACCTTCTGGATTTGCATATGAGCCTGACTCTGCCTGACCCCTGGCCTTTCTCATTCTATGTTTACCAGGACTCCAAAGTCTCTGCTTTTATTTTTGGGTTTTCTTTGCTGTTTTTGCTAGCCCTGTCTCCTCTCTGCTGGGCTGACTTCTCCTGGATTCTCTGATGTCTGGTCTCAGTCTATGTTTCGAGTTTGAATTAGCCATCTGAGTGTTCAATAAGATCCAGAACTGCAGTTCTGCCTCCTCATTACCAGCATGGATTGCCCCTCCTACCATTTGGACTGAGCCTGGAAGGTAGGGGCATGGGTTCCCTGGCCAGAAGAACTTACAGGTTTTACTGATCTCAGCTTTTCCACAAATTTGTGAGTGTTGCATGAAGTATGCCCAAAGTCAAATTGCTCTCTGATGTCTGGTCCATGCAGTTCCTGGATTCCTACCTACTGTCCTGGAGGAGTAACTAAAACCTGCACCTCACCACCTTATTATTATTACTAAAATTATTATTATATTTATTATTATTATTATTTTGGTTAACTAATTTTATGATGGCAGGGCCAGGCTTAATTTTGTGAATCATATCTCACATTGCTAGAGGGACAAACTATTGGAAGTCATGTCCCACATAGGGGGAAAAGTGATGGGCTTAATTACAGAGTGTGGTTTTGAGAAAGACTACATCTGTGCAACACAAGGGTTTCTTTTGGGGGATGACTTTTTAGGTATTAATTATAAGAATGTTTAGATTTGCTATTACAGGTATAATTTTTGTAAGGGCAAGCCTTAAGTTTGAGGGTTTGGCTAACTAAATTTGGAGGTCCAACTGCTTAAGAGAATAGTAGGTATTCCTGAGGCTGGGAAGTTTAATAGTTTTTCTCTAGACCTTTAAGTGTCTTTGCAAATAAGTTCTTATTTCTTTTGCTTAAAATACTCTGGCTCCTTTTTGTCTTACACAGAAGTTAGTTTTTGTATACAGACAGTATTATCCTTTACCCTGAATTTTTATTTACCTTAGTCTTAACTAGGTTAGAATTATTCACCCATTTTTGTATTGAGTAATCCTTAATTCTGAGTCTTAGGTATTACATAGATATCTAAATTTTAGGGAACTACTAGATTCAACAAATAGAAAAGATTTTCAGAATTTAGAAATAATGGTTAAAGCTCAGGAGTAAATGTGACTGCTGTAAGAGCTTACAGTTTTAACTCTAGCTTTTTAAATAAGCATTTTAAATGAAGCCACTTTCAGAGATAAAAACATTGTTTATATTGGGGTCATCAACCACAAACCTTAACAGAGGTTTTGTTTTCATTTTGCTTCTACACATTTACTAGGGTCATGTTAATTAACATAACTTTTCTTTATCCTCTTAAAACTTTTTGTTTCTAACTTAAAGTTGATTACATGTACTTTTAGAGAAGTCTTAGGGAAAAGCAGTGTAACTGACAGGTAAATTTGGTTATTTTCATTATCCTTAATTTTTTTAAGAATAACTAAAACTATAACTAACAGCAGCATTCTTGTCATAACTCAGTTTGGCCCTAGGACAAAGAACACATCAGGCACAGAGTTAGGCACACATTTAATAGTACTTAACGTATAAGAGATGGCTTGATCCATGGTGGCATTGGGGTGGGATAGATGGAAGTTAGTGCTCCATCAGGGTTTGTTATTAAAGTAATGCAAGTCTCAGAGAATGAGTTGGGAAATGAACTCTCCACAGCTGATTTTTTGGGAATTGCTTGAGAGGAATTGATGTTACTTCTTTGATTCATCAATGAAATAATCTGGTCCTGGAATTTCCTTTGTTCAGAGTTTTGGATTACTGATTCAATCTTTTTACTTGTTACAAGTCTTTTGAACTCTTCTGTTTTTCCTCAAATCAATTTTGCTAAACTGTGTTTTTCTAGGAATTTGTTCATTTCTTCTAGTTTTTCTCATTTGTTGGCATTTGATTACTCAAAGCAATCTCTTATAATCCTTTTAATTTGCAAAAGATCAGTAGTCAGGTCCCCCATTCATTCCTGATTTTAGATTTTTGTGTGTGTTCTTTCATATTTTTGTTTGTCATTCTAGCTAAAAGTATGTCAAAATTATTGATCTTTTCAAAGAACCAACTTTTTGTTTCTTTAATTCTCTATTGTTTTTCTATTATCTAGTTCATACATCTCCACTCTCATCTATTTCCTTTCCTCTACTGCCTTTGGGCTTCTGCTCTTCATTTTCTGGGCCATCAAGATGCATAATTAAGTTATTGATTTGAGATCTTTCCTTTCTAATGTAGTTATTTACAGCTATAATTTCCTAATGGACACTGCTTTTGTCCTATCTCACAGATTTTGATGTTTTATTTTCATTTGCATTTGCACCAGGGAATTTCGTTTCTCTTGTAGTTTCTGGTTTGATCCATTGGTTGTTTAAAAGTGTGCAGTTTAATATCCACATTTTTATGACTTTCCACTTTTCCTTCTGTTTAGTCATGGATGATGTTCTGTTAATTTCTATCTTTTACAATTTATTGAGTTTTGTTTTGTGACCTAAAGTGTGGTTTATCCTGGAGAATGATACGTTTGTGCTGTATAATATTGTGTAGTCTATTGTTGAATGGAGTGTTCTATGTTGTCCAGTAGGTCTATTTCATTTGTGTTAAATGAAGTCTTCTCTTTCCTTACTGATATTTTGTGTACCTGTTCAGTCATTATTGAAAGTGGGATATTGAAATCTCCAGATAGCATTATAGAACTATTTTCCTTTGTTTTGTCAATATTTTCTTCTTGTATTTTGTGACTTACTGTTAGCTGAAGTACATTTATAATTGTTATAACTTTTTGGTGGATTGGCCCTTTTATTAATACATGTTAGTTTCTCTCTCCCTGGTAACAGGTTTTGCCTAAAAGTCCATTTTATCTCTTATTAGTATGGACTTCTGTTCTATTTGATTGGAATATATTTTTCCTTCCTTTCACTTTCAAACTAACTTTGTCTTTGCTTCTAAGGCAAGTTTTTTGTAAATCATATAGTTGGATCATGCTTTTTATCCATTCTTCCATTCTCTAATTGGAGAGTTTCCATTAAAATTAATTACTGATAAGTCATTACCTAAGCCATTTTGCCCTTTGATTCTTATATGCCCATTCCTTCTTTATCCTCCATTTCCTTATTGCTGCATTATTTGTGTATAGTTGATCTTCTGTAGGAAGATCTGATTACCTTTTCCTTTCTTTCCTGTGTCTTTTTAATTCAGTTTTATTGAAATATACTCACATACCATACAGTCATTGACAGTATACAATCAACTGTTCACAGTATGATCATATAGTTATGCATTCATCACCACAATCTATTTCTGAACATTTTCCTTACATAAGAAAGAATCAGAATAACAATAAAAACAAAAGTCAACAAGAACACCCAAGCCATCTCCATCCCACCCTATTTGTCATTTAATTTCTATCCCCATTTTTCTATTCATCCATCCATGCTCTAGATAAAGGGGGTGTGATCCACAAGGTTTTTACAATCATACTGTCATCCCTTGTAATCTACATTATTATACAATCATCTTCAGGAGTCCAGACTACTGGGTTGGTGTTCAGTAGTTTCAGGTATTTACTTCTAGCTATTCCAATACATTATAACCTAAGAAGTGTTATCTATATAGTGCATAAGAATGTCCACCAGAGTGAGCTCTTGATTCCATTTGAAATCTCCCAGCTACTGAAAGTATTTCATCCCATTTTGCATCCACCTTTTGGTCAAGAAGATATTACCAATTCCACAATGCCAGGTCCAGATTCATCCCTGGGAGCCATATCATGCATTGCCAGGGAGATTTGCACCCCTGGGAGTTGGGTACCATGTGTGGGGGAGGGCATTGAGTTCACCTGCCAAGGTGGCTCAGTTAGAGAGAAAGAGGGCCACAACTGAGCAACAAGGAGGTACTCAGGGGGAGACTCTTGGGCACAATTATATGCAAGTTTAGCCTTGCAGTAACAAGCTTCATAAGCTTCATAAGGGCAAGTCCCGTGATCAAGGGCTTGGCACACCAAACTGCCAGTCCCAATGTTTGTAACAACATCAACACCAGTCCAGGTTAGGAAGTCCAACACTTCTGCACCTTTCCCCAGATCCTTGGGAGGGACATGGGAGGAGGCTGTAAATATATTTTTTATTCTCTGCCCAAATTACTTTGGGGTGTATCACTATTTCACTCTATACTCTATACTAACCTACCATATCTCACTTTCTATTCAACGTTCCATGTAACTGTGGTGAATGAACAAACCAACTGTAGAGTTATAATGTTTAGAAAATATAGATACTGCACCAAATAGACATCTCTTCCCTTGATCTCATTTGGAAGTTGAAGTTTTAAAACACAGTCCTCTGACTTTATTTTTATTTTTACTCAAAGTGTTCACATACCATACAATTATCCAAAGATCCAAAGTATTTCTTGAGGGCAAGTCTCTAAGCAGCAAATTTTCTTATGATTTGTTTTTCTGTGAAGATTTTATGATCTTCCTCAAATTTGAAGGACAGGTTTTCTGGATAAAGAATTCTTGGTTGGCAATTTTTCTCTCTCAGAATTTTATATATGTTATACCACTGCCTTCTCACCTCCATGGTGGCTGCATAGTAGTTAGTACTTAGTCTTATGTTGTTTCCCTTGTATGTAGTGAAGTGCTATTCTCTTCCTGCCTTCAGAACTTGCTCCTTTTCTTCAACATTTGACCATCTAATCGGAGTATGTCTCAGAGTTTGTTTATTTGGATTTATTCTGTTTGGAATGCATTAGGCTTCTATTATTTGTGTATTTATATCATTTAGAAGGGTTGAGAAGTTTTCCTCTACAATGTGTTTGAATACTCTTCTTAGATCTTTATCCTTTTCTTTTCCTTCTGGAACACCAATGATTCTTATATTTGTGTGCTTCATGTTGTCCATCATAGCCTTGAGATCTATTTCTAATTTTTTGTTTTTTTCACTGTTCTTTTTCTGTGCTTTTACTTTCCAATACACTTTCAAGTTCACTTTCTCATTCTTTGTCTTCCTCCAGTCTGGTGCTATGTATTTCCAGAATCTTTTTAATTTGATCAATAGATTCTTTTTTTTCATAAGACACTCTATTTTTCATTTACTCTTGCAAATTCTACTTTATGTTCTTCTAGGGCCTCAATGTCCTTTATATCCTGAGGCATGATATTAGTGTTTGTGATTGCTTCTTTTTTTAAAAATTTGAAATGTTTGTTGTTTCTGGATTCTATTTCCTTTGCAAATTGTTGGTTCAAACTGAAAAAGCAAGATATGGTTCAGCATGTATAGTAAGACCATATATATATATATATATATATATATATATATATTCGCACACATATATATCTCTGAATAATGGGATTCAGAGTGGGATTCCCCACGCTATGTACTTTATTTCTTTCTTCCTTTCTATATGTGAATGTATTACAAAGAATATGTACATTACATTTACTTCAAGAGCAATTAAAAGAGCACAATTACCATTTAAGTAATTTCTTGTTTACCTGTAGTATGTGCTGTTATCAGTAGTATCAGAACTTTTCATTGTCAAAATTTATAGACCAAATAGATTTGGTTAAATTTTCAGTTGAATTCTCACTATCCAAACTTCCACTTTTTGTTTTCCTAAACTCGGTAATCAAATGGATTTGAAAGGTGAGGATTCTTATAATTGCTTTTTTATATTATCATCATTTTTGGCTCTATTTTTTTCTTCCCCTTTTTCTTTCTCACGTACTACTAATTTATATTGTCTTTTGCAGTTGATTGATTTGCTGAAAGGACAAATATATCTCTGTTAGCTCATTTAAATTCCTGTGGCAGCAAAGCAGATTGTAAATGACATATTCTTACAGAGAAATACAACTTTAAGGAAACTCAGCTAGGAGTAGGAGTGCTCCAAGGACAATGGCAATTTCCACACAAGGATCTGGTACTTCTTCTGGGAGCAAGACATTACAACCAGAGGGGATGGACAGGAGATCTAAAGACTCAGTGTTCACCTTCCAAGGAAGAGGAGAGGGAGGCATTGCTGAGTAGCTGACAAAAAAAGATCAAGAGTATTCCTTTTCCTGGAACTTGCAGTTGGTACAGGTGTAGAAGACAATGTGCCCTTCATCTGCTGAGTGCATCTGTCTGGTGTGGTATGCTAGTCCTTCATGACAACATCAAGAGCAGCATCTGTCAACCATGGGCACTTGGAACTCTGTTCCATCTTCCACTGACATAGGCACAGCTGTTCCCAGTTTGTGGAACACAAATGAAGTCTTCACAACCTTCCCTTTGAAGTCCTGCATGTTGATGGAGAAGCCACAATTAGTACAACTGACCATATCCTGAGTCCTGGGCAGAGGTAGAACTGAGCCACAGTCTGGGCAGACATCTAGGTGTGACTCAGACCTAGAGCAGGTCTTGGCAAGGTCCATAACAGACAGATGTTTGAGGGTTGGGGCAGGGATTAGAAATTTATTAACAAAATAGAAGTTTTTTAAAACCAACCACACCACCCAGGGGTCCTTCCTATCCTGTCCCAGGACCTAGGCATAAATAAGTCAAGCCCTCCTTCTACACATGCCTCCTATTTTGGTGATGAGTGAGCCTAAGCATTGACATTCCCAGCCTGCATTGGGAGCCAACCTGCCTAGTACCCTCCCCAGGAGAAGAGCTGACCAACCCCATGAGCTAAAGCACAGGGCTCCACCTGTGTTTGCTTCTTTGTCCCCTGCTTTTTATTTTGGGACTTTGGGTTATCCATATCTCTGGTTTCTTCATATGCTTTAAATTTTTCTTTTGTTTTTGGCCTCTTTGTATTTGCTCATCTTTATAGAGTTCTTTGAGGATATGAAGACTTATTTAAACCATTATCCATATTTTGACAGAGCTGCAGCTTTGTGGATTGCACTTTCCCTGGCCTACCAGCAGATGGCACTCCCAAGCCAGCTCCCCAACGTCATCTATGCCAGAAGTGAGGTTCAAACCTTGTGGAAGTCCAGTCAGTACACCAATTTTCCATGTACAATGGTGACCACCAGCCCTATGGCTTGGGGGCATGACCTGTGCAGTTTGGCAGGAAGATGGTATCAAGATCCAGTACTCCAAGCCATTCTCTAGTCTGTGGCAGGAATGCTGTGGGGCTGTAGTGTGCATCTATCCCTTCAGCTAAGATTTCCTGCAGCGCATCTCTGCTATGAGTCTACAAGTCCCTGGGATTGGTTAGAGCTCCTTGCAATTCCCTGCATCAACACTGCCTCTAGGCTGTGCATTCTCCAGTCTTCTATGGAGGAGTTGTGTGTGCTATCAGAAGCCAGATGAACACAAAATTCCCTTAGGAAGGTCTGAGCTGTGGCATTGCATAGGTGTCTCTCCTAGCCTGCTTCAAAAATGGCTTCAAGGGTCATGGAAAATACCCACTTCTGCAATCATCTCCCTGCTACCATGGCTCATCCCTGGCTCTGGGATTTTTAGCTGTGGGTGTGTGAAGGGCTATCACCCATGCCAGATACTGAGGCAAGTGCCCAGGTGTGGAAGGCACTCCCCACCATGATCAACCATGGCTCCTGCTGCCTGCTCCTGGTTCATTTCCCAGGTCTCTAATCCACTCCCAAATATAGTTTCTTGGTTACTCTGCACTGCAGTGTGGCTGTAGTGGCCATTTTGCCAGTGGCTTCTGGAGCAAATATTCACATGATTCAAAATAAAGTTTCTCAGTTTTTCCAAGTGTTCAGTCATTCTGGATGAATAAGTCACTGCCCAGCCAGTGGAACCCTGGAACTGCTATTGTGGGGCACTTTCTGTCTTTTATCTAGTGTTTTTCATGGGAATTTTGCTGTCTCTCCTAATCTGCCATCTTGTCTCTTTGCATATGTTTTTATGAGCATGTAATATCATATGTCCTATAGGCTTTCCTTATCTTTTTCAACTGTTTTTTTTTCTTCTCACATGAATAATGTCAATTATCCTGGTCTTCATAGATAATTCATTCTTCTATGTGCAAATCTACTGTTTTGCACATTTGAGCCCCTCCAGTGTATTTCCTTTTTCCATTTTTCACACCCAGAATTTCTGCTTGCTCTTTTGAAAATGTTCAAATTCCTTTTTTCATGTATAGTTTCCAGATTTCTTTTATTTATATGTCAATGTTATCCTCACTTACTGAATTTATTTAGAATTGCCTTAGTGTCTTTGAGTTTTTTATGCCAATGCTAGATCTTCTACTGGTTTTTCAGTTATTCCATGCAATAATCTTTCTCTTCTTACTCTTTCAATGTCTTGTAATCTTTTGCTGAAATTTGACCACTTGAATATTTTGATATGGTAACTTTAAAGGTTGTCTTCCTTTTCCACAGGATTTTAGTGTAGACTGTGTTATGGCACTTCTTCAACACTTTCCCCAGTTTACCCTGATGAAATAGATCAGTCTCTGCTGAATGTTCATGTATTTTCAGGTATTCTAATCATATATTTTGCCCTAGGCATATGCAGGATCTTTCAATAACTCCTCAGTCAATGCAGTTGTTTTCCTTCCATTATAGGGGTTTATCTCTTCCTCTTCTTCTTCTGGACCCGGATGGTGCTCTTTGTCTCAATCACAGCTTTTTCCCCAGGTGGCTGGGGTCAGCAGTGATCCATTCTACCTTGTCTTTTCCTGCTGCTTCTCTTCCATAGAAATATTCAGAGTTTTTTATTCTGTCAGCCACCTGTGGAGCCAGTTGAAGTTGATGTGCAATGACACCCAATATTTTCATTCAGGTGAACTAATAATCAGTCCCCATGTGCACATGGGCTCTCAAGCCACCATGGGTCAACAAAACTGACAGAACTAAGGAAAGAGGGAGTCCAGATATTCTTTCAGGGGCCTTCTTACTTGTTTTAATTTTTCTTTTTTCCTATTTTGCACTCATTGAATTGTCTATCCTTGATCATTTTCAAGACATTTCGTTGAGTTGAATCTGATAGATTCTGCCCAATTTTTACGATTTTCTAAGGGGTTACTCACCAGGGCATCTTAACCCCCATCTTGCTGCTGTCACTCCTCTTTATTCTTGAAACAGAATTTAAACTAATTACAAGAATAGAAGTCCATTTTAAGGATTATTTCCCTTCAAATTCATTTATTTCATCATTATTGATAAAAATTATAAAATACATTTCAAAAATACATTTTAAACAAATTAATCACTTTGGGACAGAATAGTTTTAGATTATTTATCATTTTATTGTCCTTTTGGGGATAAATATCTGAAAATCACTTTTTCTGACCCCAATTTTTAAATTCAATTTTATTGAGAAATAGTCACATACCATACTGTCATCCAGTGTACAATCAATTGTTCACAGTACTATTCATCAGCAGAATTAATTTTTGGACACTTTCATTACTGCAAAAAAAAGAAGAAGAAGAATAAAGAGTAAAGGAAAAAGTAACACCCCAAATATCCCATTCCCTATCCCTCCCTAATCCTCATTTACTTTTTGTCCCAATTTTTCTACTCATCTGTCCATACACTGTCTAAAGGATGTGTGAGCCACTAGGTTTTCAGAATCACAAAGTCACACAGTGTAACCTATATAGTTATATAATTACCTTCAAGAATCAAGGCTGCTGGATTTCAGTTCAAGAGTGTCAGATAATTTCTTTCTAGCTATTCCAATACACAAAAACTGAAAAGGGATGTCTATATGACACATAAGAATAACCTCCAGAATATCCTCTTGACACCATTTGAAATCTCTGAGCAACCAAAACCTTATTTTATTTCATTTCTCTTCCCCTTTGAAGTCTGTGAAGCTGGGTCCAGGTTCATTCCCAGGATATATGTCCCACATTGCCAGTGATATTTACACCCCTGGGAGTCCTGTGCCATGTAAGGGGGAGGGCTGTAAATTCACCTGCCAAATTAGCTTAGCTAGAGGGAAAGTTGTTTTCTGAGCAACAAAAGCAGTTCCCTTGGTTGACTCCTAGGCACAATTATAAGATGGCTCAGATTCTCCTTTGCAGTAACAAAGTTCATAAGGACAAGGCCCAAGCCTCCTAAGTTTTTAGACCATGAAACTTGTGAGAATATCATTAATTCTGCAGATGGGGATGTTAACATTTCAACATTTTCCCCCAGTCTCTCAAATGGATTTTGTATATACACTTTTATGCTCAGCTCAAATTGCTCTTGGATGTATTGGAGATTCACATTAACGTGACAAACCAACTAGATCTCTCTCCCTATTCATGTAATTATGGTGTTTGAATAAACTTACATAAAGCTAAAATATATAATGTGCCAAAAAAATATAGATTTTGCACTCAATAATTTTTTCTTCCTTTGGTCTCACACAGAAGTTGAAGTTTAAATATCATCAATATCATCCTTTACCCTTTAGTCAGATTTACCTTAGTCCTAACCAGTCCATTTTGTTCATAGCTCTAATTGAATTCTGATCTATCTTTCAGCCTCTGTAACATTTGCTGTATGGGGTAATGTTGACATTCATAGCTGATTAATACTGGCTCTGAGTCTCAGGTGTCATGTTACTCCAGTGCCCAAAGTTGGAGTCCCAAAGTTCTAGGGACTGATCGGGTTATACACAAGAGCTCAGCATCTCAGAATTGAGAAATAGTCCTTACAACTCAGAATACAAGTAACTGTTGTAAGAGTTTATAATCTAGCAAATTCACCATAAACCTTCTGCAGACAACTGATGCTTTCATTCAATTCTTAGAGTTTGCACATTATAGTTAATCCATATTAGTGAGGCATTATACTGTTTGGCTTTACATTTCTGATTTATTTCATTCAACTTGTTTTCATCAAGGTCCAATTCTCCTGGTTGCATGCCTCACAACTTCATTCCTTCTCAGAGTTGTTCAATATTCCATTATAGGTATACTCCATAGTTCACCATTCTGTTCATCAGTTGATGTACCCATAGGCCACCTCCATCCATTGTGAATCATGAATACTGTCACCATAAATCCGTCTGTGCAAACATCCATTGGTGTCCCTGTTCTCGGTCCTTTGAAGTATATACCTAATAACAGGGTTGCAGGACCATTTGGCAACACCATACTTAGCTTTCTGTGGAACCATCACACTGCCCTCCAGATGGGCTTCACCATTATACTTCCCCACCAACAGCAATTAGGTACATCCCTCTCTCTACATTTTCTTCAGAACTTATATTCCTCTGTTTATCTAAAGTTTTATTGAAACACAGTATATTCCCTTCTTAGTAGACAATCAATTGTTCCTGATATAATCACATAGTTATAATCACATATCATATAATCACCACCACAATCTATATGATCACATTTCTATTTTTTCCCACAAAGAAATAGGAGAAAAAATAAAAAAGAGAAAGAGAAAAAGATGACTAAAAAATAAAAGATAAAATAAAATTAAAATAAAATTGAATAAAAAGGACAACAGCATCACCAATGCCTGGTCCCACCTGTAGGAAGCAAATTATAAAGCTTGAGAGAGGAAAAAAATGAATGATGAGGTCATTGCTTAGAAAACATGAACATTTAATTTGTACAAGATATTTTTATGCTTCTGTGAAATCATGCAACTGCACCAATGAAAGCATGTTCAACTCCTGAACACCTCAAAAAAAATGGTCATCAGGCAATAGTTAAAACTTCATAAATCTTTTAATATATCATGTTATTCTATGTTGGTAAACATGTCATTTCAAAAAGATGTCACTTCCACATCCTGGCATTCTCTAGCTAATGTTTATTATTATCATTATCACATTATCATCACTTTACTTAAAATTTGTTTATCATTATTAGCACTAACAATTGTTTCAGCAAGAACTCTAGTTCCACAGAGTAAAAGGTTGAAATTTTGCAGCTACTCAGCTGACCTAAATGTTCTAGTTATTACTTATGATCAATGGGCATACTGTCCTCTACTAATATATGTCTGCTAGAGCTAAAATACAGTAACTAATACAGTTCACTCCTGCAATATATTTCAAATATTTTCTTCTCAATAATGCCTTGAATAATCTTGCACAAATGTATTTTATTTCATTTTTAATTTTTGGAGAAATATAAGATATATACAGAAAGGTGACAACTTTCAAAGTACAAATTAATAAGTTGCCATGGATCAAATTTCAAAGATTGTTATAAGATTACAGTTCCAATATTTCAGTTATTTTCTTCTAGCTATTATAATACCCTAGCATATAAAAATATTTATATAAAAATTCAGTGTTCATAATTTTTTATTAATCCCTATCTTGTGTGCAAACTAAGGCATCAGCAAGAGGATATCTTCACTGAAGAATGGCCAATGGCATCTGGAACACCTCTGTCAACTAGGAAGACAAGTGACTGGTGTTAATATTCCTTTACTTTCAGGTTGCCTTTCAAAATGTCTTTCTCCAAAGTATCTCTGGCCTTCTCTTTTAGCTTCTCCAGAGCAAACTCTGGGCTAGCATTTCCAAATGTCTCCAAGCAACTCTCCAAATGTCTCTCTCTTATAGGACTCCAGTGATTTAATTAAGACCATATTTCTATGGAAACATTCAATCAAGATTTCACACCCTAATCAGAAATATTAATCAATGTACCCTGACAAGAATGTGTTAAAGAGTATGGCTTTTTTTCTGGGGGACATAATACATCCAAACTGGCACAGCAACTAAAAGAATCAAATTTCTAGGAATAAATATAACCAGGGATTCATGGAACCAGTATTCAGAAAACTACAAAACATTGCAGAAAGATATAAAGGAAAATCAAAGTAAATAATGGACATTCATGCTTATGAATTCATAGACTAAATATTGTTAAGATGCCAGTTACACATAAATTGATTTAGAGAGACATTGCGATCCCAGTCAAAATTTCTACTTTGCAGAAATGCAAAAGCCAGTGATCAAATGTATATGGAAGTGTAAAAGATCCTTAATTGCAAAAGCCACCTTGAAAAAGAACAAAGTCTGAGGACTCACACGTCCTGACTTAAAGATTATTACAAAGCTATAGTCATCAAAACATCCTGGTACTTATCTATAGATGGGCAAAATGATCAATGGAAACAAACTGAGAGTTCAGAAATAGAGACATTTATGCTCAATTTGTTTTTGATAAGAATTCTAAGTCCATTCAACTGAGACAGAACAGTATTTTCAATAAATGATGCTGGAAGAACTGGATACTTGTATCCAAAAGAATGAAAGAGGACTCCTATCTCACATCTTATTCAAACACAAAGTGGATCAAGGACAAAAGTATAAGCAACAGGACCTTAAAGCTCCTGTAAGAAAATGCAGGGAGGGGTCTTCAAGATCTTGCGATAGGTATGGGTTTCTTAGACTTGACACCCAAAGCAAAAGAAACAAAAGAAAAAAATAAATAAACAAGACCTCCTCATAATTTTGGGCTTCGAAGGACTTTGTAAAAAAGGTGAAATGCAATAAAACCCAAAATGATGTATAAATCACACCTTAGAATGGTCATTGTTAAAGAAATAGAACACTAAAGTGTTAGAATGGATGTGGAGAAATAGGAACACTCACTCACTTCTGGTAGGAATGTAAAGTGGTGCAAGACCTTGGCAATTCCTCAGGAAGCTACATAAAGAAATGCTGTATGAACTAACAATCTCACCACTAGATATATACCCAGAACTAAAAGCAGTGATGCAAACAGATTTTGCACATGGATGTTCATTGTGGCATTATGCACAATTGCCAAAAGTGGAAACACCCAATTGTCTAACAACTAATGAATGGACAAGTATAATGTGCTGTATACATACAATGGAATATTATTCAGAAGTAATCAGTAATGAAGTCCTCAAGCTTGTGACAACATGGATGAATCTTGGGGATATGTTGAATGAAATAGACATAAAAAGACAAATATTTTATGATCACACTAATATGAACTAATTATAATAAGCAAATTAATACAGCTAAAACCTAAAATCTAGGTTACCAGGAGTTTGAATTAGGAGCAGAAGATTAATGGGTGCATAATGTTTAACTTGTTTGAACTTTAATGTTTGGAAATGGTTGGAGGTGATTGTAGTACATTATGGTGAGTGAAATGAACAACACTGAATTATGCATTTTATTGAAATATTATTGAAAGGGGAAATTTTATTGAAAGGGGAAATTTAATTTCATCTGTTACTAGAAGGAAAGCTAAAGGACAAAACAGGGACTACATAACACAGTAACCCTGTGTTGGGTGATGACAATCATTAATAGTACAAATACAGAAACATCATTTCATGAACTAGAAGAAATATACATGGTGTTAGTAATAGAGTGGTATATGGTGAAAAATACACCTAATGCAAACTATGGACTATAGTTAAAATGGTATTTTAATAGTTTTTTTATCAACAATAAGAAATATATCACACCAATGCTAAGGGTCTAAAATGAGGGAGGGGAGAGATTTGTGATTTTTTTGTAGTAATGAAAATATTCTAAAATTGCTCATGGTGACAAATGCATTTCTATGTGATGATACTGCGAGCCATTGATTGTATACATTGAAGGGATTGTGTGGTGTGATTGGTGTGAGATATATAAATATATTTCAGTTCTACAAAATCAGACACTATAGAAAATTTTAAAAGAGGAAAGAAAGATTGCCCACATTTCCAATCCTGAATTTAAAGTTACTAAATTTTTGAAGCATTTACTTGCAAACTACTCTCCTGTGTTTGTGGTAGGTGTATTTGTAATTAATGAAATAAAATTTTTATTTTTATTTTAAAAAACCATGATGAGAAATCATTTCACACCCATTAGAATGGTCACTACTTAAAAAACCCCAGAAAACTACAAATTTTGGAGAGGATGTGGAGAAATGGAAGTAAACAATCATTGTTAATGGGAATGCAAAAGGTTACAGACATTTTAGAAGACAATTTGGTAGTTTCCCAGAAAGCTAAGTATAGAATTAATATATGACCTGGCAAGCCTACTACTTGGTATATATCCGGAAGAATTTACAGCAGGGGCTCAGATGCCGTGGTCACAATATTCATAGAGGTATGGTTCACAATTGCCAAATAATAGAAACAACCTGAGAGTTCATCAATTGATGAATGGATAAAAAATGTATATATGTATATATACTTATGTATACATGAATGTGTACAAACATACACACATACAATGGAATATTACTTGCAGTCAGTAGGGAACTCAATGCAAGTGACATAGATGAATCTTAAAGACAATATGTTGAGTGAAATAAGCCAGACACACAAGGACAAATACTGTATGATCTCACTGTTATGAACTAATTATAATGAGCAAAGTCAAAGAGTTAGAATCTAGAGTACAAGTAAGAGGATGTTCAGTTGTGATTAGAGAATGGGGAGCTGATATTTGATTTGAACATAATTTCTATTTGGTTGATGGTGAAGATGTGAAAATAGTGGTGATGGCAGTACATTATTGTGAGTGAAAGAGCAGCACTGAACTAGAGACATGAATATGGTTAACTGGGGGAAATTTAGGATACATATATTGAATAAAAATAAAAGATACAGTGTAGGACTGTATGACACACTGAGCCCTACTGTAGATGATGGACTATAGTTAATATTATAAGGTTAAGAATGAACTTTTATGAATTATAATAAATATGTTAATATGAGGAGACTATAGGGTAGTATATGGGAAAAATACACATAATGCAACTGATGGATGTTAGATAATAGTATGATTTTAATAATCTTTCAAAGTTAAGTACTTTTTAAAAATAGTAATTATAAAAAGGCTATTATCAATTTTAACAAAACATTCAAACAAATGAAAAGTGTTGATGGTGAGGAGATGTAGAGGAATCATATATTTTATGCATGATTGTTCTCTAAACCCACAAAATCCCAAATATTTTTAAAGTACATACTTGTAAGCAAAGACTTATAAATTTAACTAAATTAAAAAGTTTAAGGAATGTACTAAAAAAAACCTCTTCAAATATGTTAAGAAGTAAAATGCAGTGGAATAGGATATTTGTCACACCCATATGAAATGTCTTGTATCCATATTTTATATGGACCTCCCACTAATCAATGAGAAAGAGAGACAGCTGAATAGGGAGAAACACTCAAAGGACTTAATGAAAGGAAGGAAACCCAGTGACCACTGGTGATGTGAAGTGGTTTTCAACCTCACTGGTATTCAGATAAATGCAAATTAAAATAATGTGATCTATTACTTGCCCATCATGATGGTTAACATTGAAAACTGATAATTCATGGTGACTTAAGGAAAGTGGAAAAATATTGACTCTAATACACTGTGAAAGAATGCAATTACTACAGAAAGCATTTCTGCACTTTCTAGTACATAGAGGACATATTTATCACTGATGAGAAATTTTCACATATAAGTGTATATTGTAGAGTAATTCATCTATCTATATGTACATAAGTATACATGTGGTCAAAATACAAAGTAGCATTGTTCACAAGGGGTCAAAAGTGAAAAACAACTCAAATGTACATCAATATAGAATGACTAAATTGTGACAATTTTATATAATGAAATATTTTACTGCAATAAAAATGAACTTCAACGATGCACATGATTCATTCTGACAAGTGTAAATTGAATAAAGAAGACATAAAGTATATAAAGTCAGATTGCATTTATATGAAAATCATAAATAGGCAAAACTAATCTATAATGTTTAGGGAGTCATACAGGGATGGTAAAACCAAAAGGAAAAGTAAGAAAAATGTCAACTTAAAAATTAATGTAGGAGTGAAAGAAGAAGATGGCAACAGAGAGAGGAGTGGAAGCTAGTCAGTCCCCCAGGAACAACTAATAAACTGCCAGGAACAAATAGTAAATAATCGGGAATAAATACAGGGAAACAAACATGAATGTCCACTCATCATATGCCAACATGAATTTGGAGGAAAGCATGAGATGCAGCATAGAATCTGTAAGCAAAACTGTGGATCTGAGCCAGAAGCCCCCTCCCCCCATGGCCTAAACTGCAAAGCCTCTCAGCACTAGAGGGCAGCACTTTCCCAAACTGCATACTCTTGCTGTGCTAGAGAGCAGCACTCTCTGAGCAAGTGAATATAGCTCAGCTAGATCCAACTGGGGTTTTAATTAGCAAATATGGACTGCTGAATACAAGTTATGAATCATCAACAAGCAGACAGAGGCTTTTGGTGACAACTGACTTTGGAGAGACAGAAAACCTCTCTTGGAGGGAGGGAGAGCCCAGAGGATGAGGAGCTGTCTCGGGCTGACAGGTGAAACTGAGGGGGACAAAGACTGACCATAAAGGGATCTTTATGTCCCTTTTTTGGCTCAGTGGAGAAACCCTCAGCTATTGTCCATTCCCGATGCTCAGACCCAGACAAGGTTGGAGATAACAAAGTCAGAGACCATTCAAATGCAAATGACCTCTCCCCAGAGGTATAGTTTCTCTAAGAGAAAAGAGGTGGTGACAAGCTCAACTACCTTCCATTCAGAACTGGAACCCAGAGCCTGGGGAAAAGAGCCACAGGCTACACCTTCTTAAACAAGTTGGGAGTGACAGGCTGACAAGCAACACCAGCTGAGCAGAAAAGAACAGTGCCTTGAGGCCACACAGGGTGTACCAATCATCTAAGATGTCCCCTCAGAGAGACCTGAAACTATTGCCTCCTTCCAAGACCTGAGCCCATTCTGGTATAGGAAAACCTGATTGGGGTAACCAAGGAGACCAGATACCTAGATAACAGAAAACTACAACCTAAACTATGAAAAATGAAGTTATGGTCCAGTCAAGGGAAAAAACTTACACTTCAACTGAGATACAGGAATTTGCTAAGCAATTAGTGCTGAATCAATTCAGAAAGTTTAGGGAAGATATGGCAAAAGAGATGAAGCATATAATGAAAACACTGGGTGTACATAAGGTAGAAATCAAAAGTTCAAAAAGACAACTGACAGAATCTATGGAAATGAAAGGCACAATATATGAGATGAAAGACACAATGGAAACATACAATAGCAGATCTCAAGAGGCAGAAGAAAACACTCAGGAACTGGAGAACAAGGCACCTGAAAGTCTACACACAAAAGAACAGATAGAGAAAAGGATGAAAAAGTATGATCAACATCTCTGGGAACTTAAGGGAAAAATGAAATGCAGGAATGTACATGCCATGGGTGTCCCAAACGGAGAATAGAAGGGAAAAGGGACAGAAGAAATAATAGAGGTAATAATCAATGAAAAAATCCCATCTCTTATGAAAGACATAAGATTATGGATCCAAGAAGTGCAGCATACCCCAAACAGAATAGATTTGAATAGGTCTATGCCAAGACACTTATTATCAGATTGTCAAACATCAAAGAGAAAAAGAATCCTGAAGGCAGCAAGAGAAAAGCAATCCATCACATACAAAGGAAGCTCGATAAGACTATGTGTGGATTTCTCAATAGAAACCATGGAGGCAAGAAGGAAGTGGGGTGATATATTTAAGATACTGAAAGAGAAATACCACCAATCAAGAATCCTATATCCAGCAAAAATGTTCTTCAAATATGACAGAAAGCTTAAAATATCCTCTGACAAACAGACAATGACTGAGTTTGTGAACAAGATACCTGATCTACAGGAAACACTATAGGGGGCACTACAGACAGAAAGGAAAAGACAGGACTGAGAGGTTTGGAACACAATCTTGGGAGGTAGCAGCACAGCAATGTAAGCACACTGAAAAAAGATGAGTGAGTATGGTTGAAAGAAGAAGGTTAGGAGGAAGAGGAAAGATAAAAGACTGAGACTGTATAACACAGTGAAACCTAGGGTGTTCAACAATTTTTGATAAAAAGTACAAATATGTTTTTACCTGAGAGAGAACAAATGAATGTCAACCTTGCAAGGTATTAAAAACAGGGTGGGATTCAGGGGAAATATAATCAATGCAAACTAGAGGCTACAGTTAACAGATACATTGTATTGTGCTTCCTTTAATGTAACAAAGGCAATATACCAAAGCTAAATGCCTGTAAGAGGGGGATATAAGGGAGGGATATGGGACTCTTGGCATTGGTGATGTTTTCTGACTCTTTTATTGAATATTAGTTTAATTCTATCTTTCCTTTTGTTGCTTCCTAGCTGTCATGTTTTGTTTTGTTTTGTTTCTCTCTCTCTTTTTTTCTCTTTCTCCTGTCTCTACCTCTGTTTTGGAAGAAATGGAGATGTCCTTATACAGTGGCAATGGTGGTGAATACATAAATACATGACTAGACAGGGAACCATAAATTGTTTACTTAGGATGGAATGTATGGTGTGTGAACAAAACCATCTTTAAAAAAATGAGTCAATGAAGAAATATTGAGGGCACTTTACTGAGTGAAATAAGACATATACAAGGACAAATATTGCATGGTCTCACTGATATGAACTAACTATAATTATGTAAATTCATAGACATTAAATGTAAGTTATCAGGATATAGAATGAGTCTAAATATTGGGGAGTGGTTGCTTATGGGCAGAATGCTCAACTAAGTGAATTTAAACTTTTGGACAGAGATGCTGGTAGCACATTGTGAGAATTACTAACAGTGCTGAATGGTGTGTGAACATGGTGGAAATGGGAAGCTCAGGGTCAGGTCATGTGTATCAACAGAAGGAAAGTTGAAGGTTAAAAGATGGGAATGTATAAAACAGTGAACTTGTGGTGGACAATGTCTTTATTTAACTGTGAAAATATTAGAAATCTCTCCCATGAACTGGAACAAATGTATAAAACTATAAGTAGAAATTAATAATAGAGGGGCATATAGGAAAAACATATGCCCATTGCTAACTATGTACTACAGTTAGTAGTACTCTAACATTCTTTCATCAACAATAACAAATGTACTATACCAATACTATGAATCAATAATGGAGGGGTGATGGTTAGGGGTATAGGAGGATATGAGTTTCTTTTCTGTGTGTGTCTTTATTTCTTTTCTGGAGTAATAGGAAATGCTGTAAAAATTGAAAAAATTAACTGTGGTGATGGATGAACAGCTGTATGATGGTACCATGGGCAGTTGATTGTACACTCCGGATCTTTGTATAATTATATGGTATGTGAACAATCTCAATTTTCAAAATTCAAAAAAAATTAATGTAGGACATCAATAACATGGTGACACAAGACATCTCTTTAATAAACCTCCCTGAAGATTCAGCAAAAAAAAGAACAATTTCCATGTATTTAGAACTGTGGAGAATGATAGGAACTGGAAAAGGATCCCACAAATGCTGAATAAAAGGAAGAGAAAAATATCAGGTAGGAAAATTCTGTCCTGCATTAGCCAGTCCTTTTCCTTCTTCCTCACTTAATCCCATGCAAGTTTTCCTTACTTGGTCACATGCAACTTAAGATATGGTCAGAGGCAGCAGACTGGATCCCTTCCACATATTACTGGGGACACAGACTATAAAGCCACTCATGGAAGTGAGTTAGATCCTGTGCCTGTTTGGATCTATTATGTCCCACACAATGACATGATCTTTGTATCCAATTTTGTGAGATATTTGGATTAGATTGTTTTCATGGAGATGTTACCCAACTGTAGGTGATAATTTTGATAAGATTATTTACATGGAGGTGTGACCCCCATGCATTCAGGATGGGTCTTATAGGCTTATAAGAGCTCAGACAGAAGGAGCTCACTGCTGCAGCTGAGAAAGACATTTTGGAGATGACCATTGAAAGCAGACTTTTGCTGATGATTCAGAGTTGCTAGCCTGGAGTTTGCTCCAGAGAAGCTAAGAGAGGACAAAGCACCCTAAAAACAACATTTTTTGAAAATGCTTCATTAAAGCACAAGCTGGGAGCAATGGAAGAAGATGCCAGCCACATGCCTTCCCAGTGACATAGGTATTCCGGATGCCATTGGCCATTCTTCATTGAAAGTACCATATTGTTGATGCCTTAGTTTGGACACTTTTATGGCCTTAGGATGGTAACTTTGTAACCAAATAAGCCCCCTTTATAAAAGCCATTCCATTCTGGTATTTTGCATATCAGCAGCATTAGTAAACTGGAACAGAACTCCACATATATCCAAGGACATGGATCCAAATCCATAGAGATCCAAGGCAGAACACAAGCTGCTGAGGAATGCTGCATACAAAAGAATCTCTGGGATTATCTTCCAAAATAGAGGATTAAGGGGAGAGTGGGAGAACCTACTTCTCTCTACAAGTCAGTGAGTATCCTAAGCAAAATCTGTCTTAATTATCCTCTCCTCAAGGAGAGGTCAGTATGACATCCAGAGAGGTGCAGGATAAAGAGACTGAAAAATTATGGGCAGAGACTGTGAGTAAATCTGTCTGTGGCTCCTGACACGCACACACACACACAACTATAAAGGAGCAGCAGTGGGTGAAGCCTTTCCTGAGAGGCAACTGCACACTTGAATGGAGTCCTGCACACCAGGGTAAGAGGGGACCACAGCCCAACACTGAGTCAGATATTGGATTGCAAAATTAGAACACAGAACCCCCAGAATTTCAGCTCAACTTGGTCAGATGTCTCCAGGCACCACTGTTTCAACTGGCCTAGAGTGGGATCTGGCAAAAGACATAACAGCCTGCCTTCATAGGGCTGCAAGGAATAGGTAGCTAAAGAGTACAATCTTCTGGTCAGGCTGGAAAGTTCAATCTACATATGAGAAAGAAAAAAGAGTGAGTTTTTAAAACATTATCAGACTCTTACCCATTAACAATTGGTTCATGTCTATGTCCCCTTCCTGGGTTCCTGGCACTGTTTGGCTAGGAAATACTGATGATTCAACTGTCAAAAAAAACCTCAAGACAAATCCAATCAACAAAAATACTAGAAAAGTGAAAGAAACTGATCTTCAGAGTAAATCAACATAATACAATGACCATATATCACCAAAATTCAAAAGCCATCCTAAAACATAGGAATATATGGCCAGTCAAACAAACAAATTAAAAAGCCAGAGGAGATGCAGAATTGGGAATAACTAATCAAAGATGTTCAAGGAAATCTTCTTAACCAATTCAAGGAGATGGCTAAATGTTAAAGGATATTAAGAAGACACTGGATGAACATGAAGAATTTGAAAGCTCTCAAAGAAAAATAACAGACCTTATAGAAATGAAGGAACTATAGTTGAATTAAAAATACATTAGGGACACACAATAGAGGGCTTGAAGGGGCAGAAGAAAGGATCAGTTAACTAGAAGACAGAAAATCCAAATTTGAACAGATGAAGAAATGGAGAAAAGAATGGAAAAATTTGAACAGGGATTCAGGAAAATGATTGACAATACAAAATGCAAGAATATATAAATCATAGATACACCTGAACTAGGAGAAAAAGGGAAAGGACCAGGAAGAATATTTGAGCAAATAATGGTCCCCAATTTTCCCAACCATTAGAAAAGACAAATCCAAGAAGCCCAACATACTCCAAACAGAATAAATGTGAACAGGCCCTCTCCAAGGCACATACCAACCAGACTGTCAAATGACAAGGAGAAAGAGAATTTTGGAAGAAGCAAGAGAAGAGTGATTCACCATATAGAAGTGAAGCCAAATAAGACAAAGTGCTGATTTCTTATCAGAAACTATGAAGGCAAGAAGACAAGTAGTGGTACAATATATTTTAAAAATTGAAAGAGAAAAAGTGCCAGCTAGGATTCCTTTATCTGACAATGCTATCCTTCAAAAAAGAGAGGGTTTAAACCATTCACAGATAAATAGAAGCTAAGTCTGCCAAGAAGAAATATAATTATCTATGCACCTCATCAAGATGTCACAAACACTGTCAAACACTGGCAAAACTGAAGGCTGTAGTAGAATCTCTACAATAATGGTGGGAGACTTTGTTTTGGTTTTCTAAAGCTGCCATTAAGAAAAATACTAGAAATGGATTGGCTTTTATAAAGGGAATTTATTGGATTACGCATTTACAATTCCAAGGCCATAAAAATGTCTAAACAACAACATCAACAAGAGGGTACCTTCACTGAAGAAAGGCCAATGGATTCCAGAACACTGCTGTCAGCTGGGAATACATGGGGCTGAAGTCTGCTGGTCCTTTGCTCCTGGAATGCATTTCAAATAGCTTTCTCCAAAATGTCTCTCTCAGATTCTCTCTCTCAGCTCCTGTGCACCCTTGCTTGTTCTCTGAGGGCATTCTCTCTAAGCATATGGGAGTACTCTCATAGCACCTCTAGGACAAACTGTGGACTTCATCTATTAGCATAGCATCTCCAAACATCTGCCTGCATCTCCCAGCATCTCCATGCATTTGGATCTGTGTCAGTTCTTAGCTTCTCCCTGGGGCAAACTCTGCTTCCTCATTTTAGCATCTCTCCAAAATGTCTCTCCCAGCTTTTCTGAGCTTCTCCTCTCCATGAACTCTCCTAAAGGACTCCAATAAACTAATCAATACCCACAATGAATGGGTGATTTTACACCTCTAGGGAAATAATTTAATCAAATGTTCCCTTGCACATTTGGGTGGGTCACATCTTCATGGAAGCATTCATTCAAAAGTTCCCACCTAAGAAGACTGGATTAAAAGATCATGGCTCTTCTGGGGTCCATAACAGCTTCAAAAGCACAGACTTCAACACACCACTCTCTTCAACACATAGAATAGCAAAACAGACTATCAGTCAGGAAACAGATAATCTAATATGATAAAAGAACCAGACATAATAGTTATATATAGAACACTGCACCCCAAAAGCATAAGATATGTATTCTTCCAAGTGCTCATGGAAAACTGTCAAGGATAAATCACAGGCTGGGGCAAAAATGAGTGTTAATAAACTTAAAATGATTGAAATTATACAATGCACTTTCTCTGATCATAATGGAATGAACCTGGAAATCAAGAACAGCTGGAGAACCAGAAATTTCACAAATATATTGATGTTAACACACTTATACAATCACTAGGTCAGAAAAAAAATTGCAAGAGAAATTACTAAATGTATCAAGATGAGTGAAACTATAAAAAAACTCAAAACTGATGGGATGTCACAAAGACAATGCTGAGAGAGAAATTTATAGCCCTAAATGTCTACATTAAAATGGAGGAAAGAGCTAAAATCAAAGACCTAGCTGAACACCTGGATAAACTAGAGAACAGCAAAATAATCCCAAAGTAAGCAAAAGGGAAGAAATAACAAAGATTATTTTGGAATTAAATGAAATTAAGAACAAAAACACAATAGAAAGAATCAATAAAACCAAAGCAGTTTCTTTAAAAAGATAAAAATCTGACAAACCACTAGCTAGTCTGACAAAGACAAAAAGAGAAGATACAAATAAGCTAGCAATGAAATGGGTTCATTAACATAGACCTTGTAGACTTAAAGCAGTGGGAATACTATGAACAGTTGTTTACCAACAAACTAGACATCTTAGGTGAAATAGACAATTTCTTAGAAATAAACAACCTATCCTGACTCAAGAAGAAACAGAAGACTACAAAAACCCAACCACAAATAAATACATTGAATCAGTCATCAAAAACTTACCAATGAACACAAAATCTCCAGCCTAGGTAGTTTAACAGGTGAATTTTAGCAATCACTTTAGGAATAATTAATAATAATCTTGCTAAAACTCTTCCAAAAAATTGGAAAGGAAGGAATATCACCTAACTCATTCTGTAAAGCAAACATGACCCTTATACCAAAGCTTGATAAAGATACTACCAAAAAGGAAAATTACAGACCAATCTCTAATGAATAAAGATGGAAAAATCCTAAACAAAATAGTTGCAAATTGGATAAAAAGTATCATACACCATGATCAAGTGGGTTTTATTCCAGGTATGCAAGGGAGGTTCGGTGTAAAAAATCAATTAATTTAATGCACCTTGTCAATAAATCAAAAGAGAAAAACCAAATCATCTCATCTGATGAAAAAAAATTCCGGCATCCTTTATTGATGGAAACACTTCAGAAGATAGGAATTAAAGGAAATTCATTCAACACTATAAAGAATATATAGGAGAAACCCAGAGCTAAAATTGTACTGCATTGTAAGAGACAGAAAACTTTCCATGTGAAGATTTACACCACTGGGAATCATGTCCCATGTAGGGGAGAGGGGAGTGGTTTTATCTGCAGAGTTGGTTGAAAGCAGGACACCACATCTGAGCAAAGAAAGCATTCTCTGGGGGTCACCCTTAGCATATTTTTAAGTAGGCTTAGCTTCTCCTTTGCAGGAATGTTTAATAAGGGCAAGCCCCAAGATTGAGACTTTGACTTATTAAATTGGGAGTCCCTGATGCTTGCAAGAATATCAGAAGATTCCCCATTAAGGAAGTTTAATATTTCGACATTTTTTTCTGCTGGCCCTCAAGGGAACTTTGAAAATATTTTTATATTTTCTGCCCAAAATACTCTGTGCAAAATTCTGGGTATCATATTGTACAGCAGGACAAGTTGTCTAAATAAACTTATCATATGGGTTTTATTAGGAAGTGTGCTACAGAGAATAGAAATTTTATACCAGATAAACATCTCTTAAACAACAGTCAAAACTCAGGAATACACGAGACTGCTACAAGAGCTTACAGTCTTGAAGCCTCATTGAACACTCAGCACTCCTGCATCATCAATTGCCCAATCTCTGTGTTAGATCCCAGAAGAAGAAACTAACATGTAAAAGGAGTTTCTAACTCAGGGGCCCCACAGCTTATCTCACAAGAAAACAGGTGCCCCATAGACTAAAGAATGAGGCTGTTCAAAGCTGTTCAAGGCCATCCCAGTGGCCCCTCAAAGGCGGGTAAGGTGAGGTCAGATATGCCCATTAAATAAACAACCAAAAAGGCCTGCTCTCCCCAGTTAGATAATGCAGCTGCTTTCCTAAAAAGAATATTGTCTCAGAATTCTACCAACCAATCACCCCAAAACTAGATAAGCACTCACCCAATCGAGGCACAGAACATCACAGCAGACACCCTACCCAATGTGGGTTCCTTTTTTCATTAAAAAATGCTGCTCTCAGATAGAGAGCAGGAGCCATTATCTTTTTCTTCTTTTCTGCTGGCTCCCCACCTGCTTTCTTCCTCTAATAAATCTTAAACCTTACACTTAAACTTTGACTCACCGCATTGTATGAATTCTTGAATGGCTCCAAACCTAACACTCTGACCATGTTCTAAGCCCTGATACCTATGTTCTCAAATTCAATTTTCAGCATTTGCTTATTATAGTTAGTTTTTATTAGTGAGGTCTTACAATATTTGTCCTTTCCTTTTTGGCTTATTTCACTCAACATATATCCTCAGATTTCATTCAGATTGTTGCCTGCCTCACATCTTCATTCCTTCTTGCAGCTGTTTAATATTCCATTGTAGGTACACATCACAGTTTGCCCTTGCATTCACCCTGTTTACCCTTAGGCCAGCTCCATTCATTGCAAATCATGAATACTGTGCCACAAATGCCAGTACCACTGCTTCCTGCCATTTACAAAGGTCTCAGAAAATTCCCATTGTGGTTTTGATTCACATTTCCCTATTGGCTAATGATGTTGGCCATATTTTCATATGCTTTTTCACCATTTTATCTTCTTTCAGGAAATGTCTGTTTAAGTCTTTGCCTATGATTGGGATTTTTCCTGGTTGAATTGTAGGATTTCTTTATTAAATCTTGATGTTAAGCCCTTGTCAGATATGTAGTCTCCAAATATTTTCTTTCATCCTGTACTCTTGAAGAATGCATTTGATGTACATAATTTTTTTTTATTTTGATGAGGCCCCATTTAACTATTTTCTCTATTTCTTTCTCTTTTTTTGAACATGCATTGGGGATGAAGTCTTAGAAAACATTGCCTAATACAAGGTCCTGAAAATGATTCCATATGCTTTTTCTACTTGGAGTTTTATAGTTCTAGTTCATATATTTATATCTTTGGTCTATTTTGAGTTAATTTGAGTACATGGTCTAAGACGGTGATTACCCTTCACAATTTTGCTTATGGATATCCAATTTTCCCAGCACCATTTGTGGAAAGGACTCTTCTTTCCCTTGTCAACAATCAAGTGGCCATATAGATGTGAGGCCACTATTTCTAAACTGTAAACTCAATTTATTTGTCTGTATAGCTGCTCTGTACAAGTACCTTGTGGTTTTGACCATTGTATCTTTGTAATAAGTTTTTAAGTTGGGAAGTGTGAGTTCTTTATTCCTGTTTTTTCAAAATTGCTTTTGCTATTTGGATCCCCTTACCTTTCCAAAAAAAATTAATGATTGGCTTTCTCATTGCTGCAAAGGAGGCTCTTGGGATTTTGTATGGTGTTGCACTGATTCTGCACATCACTTTGGCTAGAAATGACACCTTGACAATATTTAGTCCTCCAATCCACAAGAATGGAAACTCTTCCATTTTAGATTCTCTTTGAGTCCATTTAGAAATATTTTGTAGTTTTCTAAGTAGAAGTAGTTTTTGTCCCAGGTTAAATTTAATCTTAGATAATTGATTCTTTGAGTTGCCATTGTGAATGATATTTTAAAAGTTCCCTCAAGATTGTTCATTCCTGATTTATGATTTTTCTATGTTGATTCTGTGACTCATCAATTTTCCAAATTTTTAAATTAATGCTAATAACTTTATTGTGGATTTTTGCAGACTTTCTATATTTAGGATCATGATATCTGCAAGTAGTGTAAGTTTTCTCCTTCCCCTCCAGTTTGGATGCCTTTTATTTCTTTTCCTTATCTAATTGCTATGGCAAGATTCCCAGGACATTGTTGAGTTTCTAGGTGACAGTGGTGAATGTCTTGTTCCAGAGTTGAGCTATTTTTTGGGTTGTGCAACAGTTATTTTGACAAAGAATTTAATTTGCTCTTTTCAGGAATCTGTCAACTGGCTTGTCTTAAAATTTTTTGTCTTAATTTTCATACCTGGTAGCTATCTGATTCAGCTATTTCCCCTGTAACTCAACAGTGTGTTAACATGTAGAATACAGAAGTGATGACTTTCAAGGAGGCAATGTTAGCAAAATGCATGTAGTAAATACATATTATGAAAATTATATTCCAGAATTTGATTTAGGATGCTCATGGCCAGCTCCAGAATACACTAGGAACCATATTTCTCACATGATAAATTGCTTTTTAAATACATTTTGTTGTTGAGTGTAGTGACAGCTCTTCAGTTAAACTCCCTGTTTTCTGATGGCCACAGGATAGTGGCCTACTCTTAAAGGCCCAGGCAATGGGGATTGTGGCACAGCTGAATGAAATGGCTTTCTTGTTCAACTGGTGCAGACTTCTATTGCTAGTGCATCTTAGAATGCCTCATCTTTTGTGAAATGTCAATAGGTACTATTTATCACACAACTAATTTTGTGACACTGTAGCATACCCTGAACTAAGAATTATTTTGTCTTATATTTGCCTTACACTACTCATTTAAAATCGAGAATCCCATCTAAAACAAATAGGTATCCTTTCTGAAGCTCCTGTACTCCCCCACCAGGTCAGGAATATGGGAGGAAAAAACTTTAAGATGTAGGATGGGGAAGAATGAAAAATCATTCTATATATGGACTTGAGCCTTTTGTAAAAAATTTACTGGGGAGTATAAATTAGAGTTAGAGAACTTTATTATACAAAATATAAAAATGTAATTGTTGCTAAAAATAGAGAGCTCTTACATTTAATGAGTTGGTGTCACATTTTGAAGATGAGATCTTGTGCCATAAATGCAGCTGAACTAAATCTAAACTTTAGTTCACAAATTAGTGTTGTGAAAGGAATAAGTACATTAAAAAATAACCAATTACATAATTTCATTCTAAATTATGTAGTATTATCACTTATGATAATACAGAATTTTGTATTTTTCTTTGTACAGAGACTATGTATTCTGGGTGTTTTTTTAAAAGGAAGCATTTAAAATTCCACAGTTGACATTTTCTATCAATTTTCAATGGGCTAGGATTTCTTTTTTCAGTTATCTCTTAAATTTCTTGAAATTATGTATGAAAACAGCAGAGAAACTGGACTGTTTTTGTATTAAGACTGCTCTCACTTGGAACGTTGTCACAAGAGTTTAGGGGGATTTCTCTTGTATATGATATTCTTAGAGGTAATATTGCATGATCTTATTTTATAAACTCTTGAACTATGTATTTGACCTGTAAGATATGTACAGGATTGATATCAACCATCACTTAGAAAGTTAGGCTATTAATACAGTGGCATAATTTTCTTTGGTCAGAAACATTTGGACTAACTAGTGGCATTTGGATCAGGATTTTCTTCTGTTCTATTTATCAAACAACTCTCTTTAGTCTATGAAACTAACAATGTTCCAAGGTCTTCTACTTCCATATACAACAGAATGCTTTACAGTTGTTAAACTTTAAATTTGTGAGGGATCCTTTGGAATGCAGTCTAGGAAAATTAGAGGAAAGGCCCTAGGTAAATTTATTTTTCTTAAGAGAAAAAGCCAACATTTTCAAGATGAATTGTTGAACCCACTAGAGATAATAATATCTACTATCTCAAGCCTCCAATATTTGTAGTGCTGGGAGCATCACTTGTACTTTTTGTGTGATAGTTGGATAAAATGGGCAACTAAAATTTGCAGTACCAAGTGCTTCCCAAATAAAAATCAGAAAAGAACTAGTTGTTTTAAATTAAGACTTGCAGGCATGATGTAGAAACTGTCCTGCATGTTTTGTAAACAGGTGGTGTTTCAACCAAGCACATGCCATTCAGCTTTCTGTGATCACAGCCTTGTATAAAGCAGCAACACCAAAGGGAAGCAAACATTTGTTTTACACACTTTGAATTATTTTGTGTGGTCTCATTTGAGGTAACAGGTATAAGAATCTTGACTTGTTTTACATTTGGAAACATCAAATAAAAATGAAAAACATTGATTGGCCATAGATGTAAGTGTCTATTTCTGAACTTTCAATTCAATTCCGTTGAAAAATATGTCTATCTTTATGCCAGTGCCATGCTGTTTTGATTATTGTAGCTTTATAATATGCTTTAAAGTCAGAAATTGTTAAGTCCTCCAACTTTGTTTTGTTCTCTTTCAAGAAGTTTTTGGCTATCCAAGACTCCTTACCCTTTCAAATATATTTGATAATTAGCTTTCCCATTTCTGCATCATAGTCTATTGGAATTTTGATTGGTAATGCATTGAATATGTAGATCAATTTGCATAGAATTGACATCTTAATGACATTCCACCTTCCAATACATGAACACAGAATGGTCTTCCATTTATTGAGGTATTTGATTTCTTTTAACAATGTTTTGTCATTTTCTGAATATAGGTTCTATACATCCTTGATTAAGTTATTCCTAGATATTTGTTTCTTTTAGATGTAAATGGAATTCTTTTCTTGATTTCTTCCTTGGATAGCTCTTTGCTAGTGTATAAAAACACTACTGACTTTTGCATGTTGATCTATCACACAACTTTGCTGAACTCATTTATTAGTTCTAGCAATTTTGTTATAGATTTATTGGGACTTCCTAAATATAGCATCATTTCTTCTGATAGTTTTAATTTTCTTCTGAATTGGATTCCTTTTATTTCTTTATCTTTCCCAATTTCTCTAGCTAGAATTTCTCATACATTCTTTAATAACAGTGGTGATATTGGG
This sequence comes from Choloepus didactylus, assembly GCF_015220235.1. Lineage (NCBI taxonomy): Eukaryota > Metazoa > Chordata > Mammalia > Pilosa > Megalonychidae > Choloepus > Choloepus didactylus. The sequence continues at coordinate 42,401,716 of NC_051335.1, read as the reverse complement.
CATTGTTTTCTTGTCCTTAATTTTAGAGTGAAAACTTTCAGACTCTCAACATTGAGTATGATGTTTGCTGTGGATCTTTAATAAATGCCTGTGCTGGTTTGGACTATTACATCCACAAAATGCCATATTCTTTAATGCAATCTTGTGGGGGAAGACATGTTAGTGTTGACTGGGTTGTAAACTTTTGATTGTTTCCAAGCAGATGTGACTCACCAACTGTATGTGATAATTTTGATTGAATTATTTCCATGGAGGAGTTTTCATGCCCATTCAGCATGAGTCTTGATTAGTTTACTGGAGTCCTTTAAAAAAAGCCAAACCAGCTCAGGCACTGCAGATGCTGATACTTAGGCTTGAAGATGCAGACAAGGATGTTCAAGCTAAAAAATGAAGCACAGAATTTGCTCTGGGATATGCTAAGACAGGACCCCCAGGTACATAGAGTGAAACATCCTGGGAGAAAGAACCAAGAATACACAGGAGGGAGAGAGGAGCTGGAACACAACCTGGGATCAGCAGATGTCAGTCATGTGCCTTCCCAGCTGACAGGTATACCATGAACCAATGGCCTTTCTTCAGTGAATGTGCAGTTGTGTTGATGCCTTAGTTTTGAAACTTTTATGGCCTTGGGACTATAAATTTGTAACTTAATAAATACCATTTCTAAAAGCCAATCCATTTCTGGTCTTTTGTTTAACAGCAGCATTAACAAACCAGAAAAATGCCCTTTATCATGTTGAGGAAGTTTCCTTTGATTCCTGTCTTTTGAAGTGTACTTATCACAAAAAGATGTTGGATGTTGTCAAATGCATTTTCTACATCAATTGAGTTTATTATGCAATTTTCACTTTTGACTTATTAATGTAATGTATTACGTTAATTGATTTTCTTCTGTGAAACTACCCTTTCATACCTGGCATAAAACCTACTAGGCCATGGTGAATAATTTCTTTAAAGTACAGTTGCATTAGATTTGCAAGAATTTGGTTTAGGATATTTGGATCTATAGTCATTGGAGAGATTGGTCTGTAATTTTCTTTTCTTGTATGTTTATCTGGCTTTGCTATTGGGGTAATATTAGCTTCATAGAATTAGTTAGGTAGTGTTCTTCAATTTTTTGAAAAAGTTTGAGAAGTTTGGTATCAATTCTTCCAGGAATGGTTTTTTGAATTCACCTGTGAAACCATCAGATCCTTGAGCCTTAATTTTTTAAGCAAGTTTTGATACAGACTCCATCTATTTATTTGTGAATGATTTGTTGAGGTTTTCTGCTTTTCCTCAATTCAGTGTAGGTTGTTTGTGTTCCTCTAAGAAATTGTCCATTTCATCTATCTTGTCTCATTTTTTTTGGCATACGGTTGATCATAGTGTCCTTTTTTTATTAAGATTTATTAACATACAATACAACCATCCAAAGTAGATAATCAATTATCACATTGCTGTAATACGGTTGTTCATTCATCACCTCAATTTGTTTTTTTTAATATTCCCTGTACCAGAAAAAGTGAAAGTAAAAATAAAAAAAATAATAGTAAAAAAAAGAACAACCAAATAGTCCCACCCAATCTATTTTTCCTTTAGTTTATTTTTTGCCCCTGTTTTTCTACTCATCCATCCATACACTGGATAAAGGGGAGTGTGATCCAGAAGGCTTTCACAATCACATTGTCATCCCTTGTAAGCTACACTGTACAATTTTTTTCAAGTTTCAAGGCTACTGGGTTGTAGTTTGATAATTTCAGGTATTTACTACTAGCTATTTCATTTCATTAAAACCTAAAACGAGTTATCTATATTATGCATAAGAGTGCTCACCAGAGTGACCTCTAGGCTCCATTTGGAATCTGTCAGCCACTGAAACTTTATTTCATTTTACATCCCCCTTTTGGTCAAAAAGATGTTCTCCAACCAATGATGCTGGGTCCAGATTCCTCCCTGAGAGTCATATTCTATGTTGCCAGGGAGATTTATACCCTTGGGTGTGAGATCCCATGTAGGGGAGAGTAGTGATTTCATCTAAGTTGGCTTATGTAGAGAGAGAGGGCCACATTTGAGCAACAAAGATGTATTTAGGAGGAGAATCTAAGACAAAATTATATACAAGTTTAGCCTCTCGTTTATAGTAACAAGCTTCTCATAAGTGTAAGTCCTGTAATGGAGGGCTTGGCCCATCATCTCACCAGTTCTCAATGTTTGTGAGAACACCAACAACTATCCAGGTGAGGAAGCCCAATATCTCCACATTTTTCCCAGATCCTTATGGAGATGCATATATTTTGTTTTTCATTGTATATTTTTTTCATTTAATTTTATCAGAAAATTAAAGAAACAGACAATAAAAACATTTCAAAAAAAGAAAATAAAGAAATTAGGAAAAACTAATAATCTATAATAACTACATTACTTCCAACATGTTCTTACTCTATCCCAAGAGAGTATTTGGATTATAAACCAGAAATGGAATAAGAAAAAATGTAATCTAATATAACTATGTTTCTGTGAATTTGTTTGTATTATTCTCCCCAGAAATTAACAAACCATGTTCATTCCTGAGCATTCACACAATGTTAAATCTACCCACAATAACTTCTCTGTTCTTATTAGGTTATTCCCCCGTCACTAAATGTGATTTATTGCCAGGTCACCTACAACCTACATTATAAACCATTTATTTTACATTTTTCAGTGTTCACATTAATGGTAAAATATATTTCTCTTTTTGTGCCTGGATTATTTCTGTCAGCATTATGTCTCATTCATTATTTTGTTTATTTTAGTCTTCTTTCTTTTTGATTTTGTCAGTCTAGCTAGGGGCTTGTCAATCCTGTTGATCTTCTTGAAGAACCAGTTTTTGGCATTATTTATTCTATTGTTTGTTTGTTTTTTTTTTGTCTCTATGTCATTTATTCCTGCTTTAATCCTTGCTATTTCTTTTCTTCCATTCGGTTTAGTATTAGTTTGCTTTTCATTTTCTAGCTTCTTTAGTTCTTCCATTAATTCTTCAATTTGAGCTCTTTCTTCCTCTTAAATGTATGCATTTAGAGCTATAAATTTCCCCCTCAGTACTGTTTTGGCTGCATCCCATAGGTTTTGATATGTTGTGTGTTCTCATTTTCATGCATCTCTATGTATTTATCTTTTCTCTTGCTATTTCTTCTTTTTTTTATCATTATTTTATTGAGATATATTCACATACCACGCAGTCATACAAAACAAATCGTACTTTCAATTGTTTACAGTACCATTACATAGTTGTACATTCATCACCTAATCAATCCCTGACACCTTCATTAGCACACACACAAAAATAACAAGAATAATAATTAGAGTGAAAAAAGAGCAATTGAAGTAAAAAAGAACACTGGGTACCTTTGTCTGTTTGTTTACTTCCCCTATTTTTCTACTCATCCATCCATAAACTAGACAAAGTGGAGTATGGTCCTTATGGCTTTCCCAATCCCATTGTCACCCCTCATAAGCTACATTTTTATACAACTGTCTTTGAGATTCATGGGTTCTGGGTTGTAGTTTGATAGTTTCAGGTATCCACCACCAGCTACCCCAATTCTTTAGAACCTAAAAAGGGTTGTCTAAAGTGTACGTAAGAGTGCCCACCAGAGTGACCTCTCGGCTCGTTTTGGAATCTCTCTGCCACTGAAGCTTGCTTCATTTCCTTTCACATCCCCCTTTTGTCAAGAAGATGTTCTCCGTCCCACGATGCCGGGTCTACATTCCTCCCCGGGAGTCATATTCCATTTTGCCAGGGAGATTCACTTCCCTGGGTATCTGATCCCACGTAGGGGGGAGGGCAGTGATTTCACCTTTCAAGTTGGCTTAGCCAGAGAGAGGGCCACATCTGAGCAACAAAGAGGCATTCAGGAGGAGACTCTTAGGCACAAATATAGGGAGGCCTAGCCTCTCCTTTGCAGCAACCGTCTACCCAAGGGTAAAACCTGTGGTAGAGGGCTCAACCCATCAAACCACCAGTCCCCTATGTCTGTGGTCATGTTAGCAACCATGGAGGTGGGGTAGGCGAATACCCCTGCATTCTCCACAGGCTCCTCAAGGGGGCACTACATCTTTTTTTTTTCCTTGTTTTTCTTTTTTTTTTCTTTTTTTAACTTTCCCTTCTTTTTTAAATCAACTGTATGAAAAAAAAAGTTAAAAAGAAAACAAACATACAATAAAAGAACATTTCAAAGAGACCATAACAAGGGAGTAAGAAAAAGACAACTAACCTAAGATAACTGCTTAACTTCCAACATGTTCCTACTTTACCCCAAGAAAGTTACATAATATAGCAACATTTCTGTGAACTTGTTCCTACTATATCCATCAGAAATTAACAGACCATAGTCATTTCTGGGCATCCCCAGAACGTTAAATAGCTTATCTGTTCTTCTTGGATTATTGTTCCCCCTTCCTTAATTGCTCTCTACTGTTAGTTCCCCTACATTCTACACTATAAACCATTTGTTTTACATTTTTCAAAGTTCACATTAGTGGTAGCATATAATATTTCTCTTTTTGTGCCTGGCTTATTTCGCTCAGCATTATGTCTTCAAGGTTCATCCATGTTGTCATATGTTTCACGAGATCGTTCCTTCTTACTGCCGCGTAGTATTCCATCGTGTGTATATACCACATTTTATTTATCCACTCATCTGTTGAAGGACATTTGGGTTGTTTCCATCTCTTGGCAATTGCGAATAATGCTGCTATGAACATTGGCGTGCAGATATCTGTTTGTGTCACTGCTTTCTGATCTTCCGGGTATATACCGAGAAGTGCAATCGCTGGATCGAATGGTAGCTCTATATCTAGTTTTCTAAGGAACTGCCAGACTGACTTCCAGAGTGGCTGAACCATTATACAGTCCCACCAACAATAAATCAGAGTTCCAATTTGTCCACATCCCCTCCAGCATTTGTAGTTTCCTGTTTGTTTAATGGCAGCCATTCTTACCGGTGTTAGATGGTATCTCATTGTGGTCTTAATTTGCATCTCTCTAATAGCTAGTGAAGCTGAACATTTTTTCATGTGTTTCTTGGCCATTTGTATTTCCTCTTCAGAGAACTGTCTTTTCATATCTTTTGCCCATTTTATAATTGGGCTGTCTGTACTATTGTCATTGAGTTGTAGGATTTCTTTGTATATGCACGATATCAGTCTTTTGTCAGATACATGGTTTCCAAAAATTTTTTCCCATTGAGTTGGCTGCCTCTTTACCTTTTCGAGAAATTCCTTTGAGGTGCAGAAACTTCTAAGCTTGAGGAGTTCCCATTTATCTATTTTCTCTTTTGTTGCTTGTGCTTTGGGTGTAAAGTCTAGGAAGTGGCCGCCTAATACAAGGTCTTGAAGATGTTTTCCTACATTATCTTCTAGGAGTTTTATGGTACTTTCTTTTATATTGAGATCTTTGGTCCATTTTGAGTTAATTTTTGTATAGGGGGTGAGGTAGGGGTCCTCTTTCATTCTTTTGGATATGGATATCCAACTCTCCCAGCCCCATTTGTTGAAAAGACCATTGTGGCTCAGTTCAGAGACTTTGGGGGCCTTATCAAAGATCAGTCGGCCATAGATCTGAGGGTCTATCTCTGAATTCTCAATTCGATTCCATTGATCTATATGTCTATCTTTGTGCCAGTACCATGCTGTTTTGGCAACTGTGGCTTTATAATAAGCTTCAAAGACAGGGAGTGTAAGTCCTCCCACTTCGTTTTTCTTTTTTAGAGTGTCTTTAGCAATTTGAGGCATCTTCCCTTTCCAAATAAATTTGATAACTAGCTTTTCCAAGTCTGCAAAGTAGGTTGTTGGAATTTTGATTGGCATTGCATTGAATCTGTAGATGAGTTTGGGTAGAATTGACATCTTAATGACATTTAGCCTTCCTATCCATGAACATGAAATATTTTTCCATCTTTTAAGGTCCCCTTCTATTTCTTTTAGTAGAGTTATGTAGTTTTCTTTGTATAGGTCTTTTACATCTTTGGTTAAGTTTATTCCTAGGTACTTGATTTTTTTAGTTGCTATTGAAAATGGTATCTTTTTCTTGAGTGTCTCTTCAGTTTGTTCATTTCTAGCATATAGAAACATTACTGACTTATGCGCATTAATCTTGTATCCCGCTACTTTGCTAAATTTGTTTATTAGCTCTAGTAGCTGTATCGTCGATTTCTCAGGGTTTTCTAGATATAAGATCATATCATCTGCAAACAATGACAGTTTTACTTCTTCTTTTCCAATTTGGATGCCTTTCATTTCTTTGTCTTGCTGGATTGCCCTGGCTAGCACTTCCAGCACAATGTTGAATAACAGTGGTGACAGCGTGCATCCTTGTCTTGTTCCTGATCTTAGAGGGAAGGCTTTCAGTCTCTCACCATTGAGTACTATGCTGGTTGTGGGTTTTTCATATATGCTGTTTATCATGCTGAGGAAGTTTCCTTCAATTCCTACGTTTTGAAGTGTTTTTATCAAAAAGGGATGTTGGATTTTGTCAAATGCTTTTTCAGCATCTATTGAGATGATCAATTGATTTTTACCTTTCGAGTTTTTAATGTGTTGTAATACATTGATTGTTTTTCTTATGTTGAACCATCCTTGCATGCCTGGAATGAACCCCACTTGGTCATGGTGTATGATTTTTTTAATGTGTCTTTGGATTCGATTTGCAAGTATTTTGTTGAGGATTTTTGCATCTATATTCATTAGGGAGAGTGGCCGGTAGTTTTCCTTTTTTGTAGCATCTTTGCCTGGTTTTGGTATTAGATTGATGTTAGCTTCATAAAATGAGTTAGGTAGTGTTCCATTTTCTTCAATGTTTTGAAAGAGTTTGAGTAAGATTGGTGTCAGTTCTTTCTGGAAAGTTTGGTAGAATTCCCCTGTGAAGCCATCTGGCCCTGGGCATTTATTTGTGGGAAGATTTTTGATGACTGATTGGATCTCTTTGCTTGTGATGGGTTGGTTGAGGTCTTCTATTTCTTCTCTGGTCAGTCTAGGTTGTTCATATGTTTCCAGGAAATTGTCCATTTCCTCTACATTATCCAGTTTGTTGCCAAACAGTTGTTCATAATATCCTCTTATAATTTTTTTAATTTCTTCAGGATCTGCAGTTATGTCACCTTTTTCATTCATTATTTTGTTTATATGGGTCTTCTCTCTTTTTGATTTTGTCAGTCTAGCTAGGGGCTTGTCAATCTTGTTGATCTTCTCAAAGAACCAAGTTTTGGTGATATTTATCCTCTCTATTGTTTTTTTGTTCTCTATGTCATTTATTTCTGCTTTAATCCTTGTTATTTCTTTTCTTGTACTTGGTTTACGATTGGTTTGCTGTTCATTTTCTAGCTTCTTCAGTTGATCCATTAGTTCTTTGATTTTGGCTCTTTCTTCCCTTTTAATATATGCGTTTAGTGCTATAAATTTCCCCCTTAGCACTGCTTTTGCTGCATCCCATAGGTTTTGGTATGTTGTGTTCTCATTTTCATTCGTCTCTATATATTTAGCAATTTCTCTTGCTATTTCTTCTTTAACCCACTGATTGTTTAGGAGTGTGTTGTTTAACCTCCAGGTATTTGTGAATTTTCTAAGTCTCTGATGGTTATTGACTTCTAATTGTATTCCATTGTGGTCAGAGAATGTGCTTTGAATAATTTCAATCTTTTTAAATTTATTGAGGCTTGTTTTATGTCCCAGCATATGATCTATTCTGGAGAAAGTTCCATGAGCACTAGAAAAGTATGTGTATCCTGGTGATTTGGGATGTAATGTCCTGTAGATGTCTGTTAAATCTAATTCATTTATCAGATTGTTTAGGTTTTCAATTTCCTTATTGGTCTTCTGTCTGGTTGATCTATCTATAGGAGAGAGTGATGTGTTGAAGTCTCCCACAATTATTGTGGAAACATCAATTGCTTCCTTTAGTTTTGCCAGTGTCTCTCTCATGTGTTTTGTGGCACCTTTACTGGGTGCATAGACATTTATGATTGTTATTTCTTCTTGTTGAATTGCCCCTTTTATTAGTATGTAGTGGCCTTCTTTGTCTCTCAGAACATCCCTGCATTTAAAGTCTATTTTATCTGAGATTAATATTGCTACACCTGCTTTCTTTTGGCTGTAGCTTGCATGAAATATTTTTTTCCATCCTTTCACTTTCAGTTTCTTTGTGTCCCTGTGTCTAAGGTGAGTCTCTTGTATGCAACATATTGATGGTTCATTTTTTTTGATCCATTCTGCGAATATGTGTCATTTAATTGGGGAGTTTAATCCGTTTACATTCAACATTATAATCGTGAAGGCACTTCTTGAATCAGCCATCTTATACTTTGGTTTGTTTGTCGCATTTTTCTCCTCTTTCTATTAATATCCTTTATTGTATCCATACCGAATCTCTTTCGTACTGAACCTTTCTCCATGTCTCTCTGTGCCTTCTTTGTTTCTCTGCCTGTAGGGCTCCCTTTAGTATCTCCAGTAGGGCAGGTCTCTTGTTAGCAAATTCTCTCAGCATTTGTTTGTCTGTGAAAAATTTAAGCTATCCCTCAAATTTGAAGGAGAGCTTTGCTGGATAAAGTATTCTTGGTTGGAAATTTTTCTCTCTCAGAATTTTAAATATATTGTGCCACTGCCTCCTCGCCTCCATGGTGGCTGCTGAGTAGTCACTACTTAGTCTTATGCAGAACTTGCTCCTTCCCTGCCGTGTTTGACAGTGTGATCAGAATATGTCTTGGAATGTGTTTATTTGGATTTATTCTATTTGGAGTTCGCTGAGCATTTATGATTTGTGTATTTATGTTGTTTAGAAGATTTGGGAATTTTTCCCCAAAAATTTCTTTGAATACTCTTCCTAGACCTTTACCCTTTTCTTCCCCTTCTGGAACACCAATGAGTCTTATATTCAGACATTTCATATTATCTGTCATATCCCTGAGGTCCATTTCGATTTTTTCAATTTTTTCCCCATTCTTTCTTTTATGCTTCCAGGTCACTGATTCATTGTTCAGCTTCCTCTAGTCTTGTACTATGAGTGTCCGGAATCTTTTTAATTTGGTCAACAGTTTCTTTAATTTCCAGAAGATCATCCATTTTTTTATTTAGTCCTGCAATGTCTTCTTTATGCTCTTCTAGGGTCTTCTTGATATCCTTTGTATCCCATACTATGGTCTCATTGTTCATCTTTAGTTCTTTGAGTAGCTGCTCTAGGTGCTGTGTCTCTTCGGATCTTTTGATTTGGGTGCTTGGGCTTGGGTTTTCCATATCGTCTGGTTTTTTCATATGGTTTATAATTTTCTGTTGTTTTTGGCCTCTTGGCATTTGCTGAACTTTATAGGGTTCTTTTAGGATTTGTAGACCAATTGAAGTCCTTATCTCTAATTTATCAGATCTACAGCTTCGTGGAGTACACTTTCTCTAAATAACCAGCAGGTGGTGTCCACGAGCCACCTGTTCTCTACAAGCCAGTTCTCCCCTGCTTACCCTTTTTGGTGAGTGGGGGAGTGAGTCTTGTGTGGTCCAATTGGTGTACCAAGCTTGCGTGTGTAGTTGGTGTTGCCTGCCCTGTATATGGGGCGTGTTTCTGGGCAGTCAGGGAGGGGGGGTGGCTCTAACAATCAAATCTCCCTGGTGATCCTAGTTTTTTAAATTTGCTGCAATAGTCTAATCCTTCAGTTCAGTCCTGCCACAGTTTGTCTCTGCCACTGACCCAGAAGTCCTTGGTATTGGCGTATGGCTCCTGAGACTTGCAAGTGGGCCCCTCTTCCAGGCTGTGCACCCCGGGTCCTCTGTTGAGGGATGACTGTGCTATGTCACAGGTGAGTGCCGTCCCCCAAGGGCAGTTCTGGGCTGCTGGGTTGTGTAGGTAGGCTCCCAGTCTGCTGAAATGATGGCTGAATGGGGCTTTGTTAATTCACACTGCTCCACCTTCCCAACTCTGGGACAATCAGCTGAGGTTGCAGGGAAGGCTAATGTCCACACCCAGTTTTGTGGTGTGTGCCTGTTATTTGAAGCACTTCCATCACCCTGGGTTGTCTGGGGCAGCTCTGGGCTATGGGGCTGGCGATGGGCAGGAGTGTTTCCTGTCCACCAGGATGATGGCTGTGAGCGGACACCCCCCTTTTCTTAGGAAGTTGTGGTGTTTAGTGAATTTTCTCAGATACTGGATTATTGCCTTTTGTCTCAGAGCTCTCTTAGTTCTGCTCTTGTCTTGACCTGCCCAAATTGCAAGTCTTTGAAGCTTTCTGTATTGGGCTTCTTAGGGTAATTGTTTTAGAAAAAGAAAAAAGGATTAAAAAAAAAAGGGCCCTCCTCAGAGATCTAATGGGTTATTGAAATGCTAAGAGACAAAGCAATTAGGGCCATTAAGGAAAGGTCCACAGGGCAGAGAGATCAGCTTTTCTTCGGGATTTGCATATGAGCCTCAGGGCCTGAGCTCTGCCCTTCCCCTTTCTATGTTCACCAGAACTCCAAAAATCCTCCGCTTTTGTTTTGGAGTTTTTCGTGTTGTTTTTTTCTATGCCTGTCTCCTCTCTGCTGGGCTGGCTACTCTCAGATTACAGAGTACAGGTTACAGATTACAGGGATCAGGTGTCTGGTCTCAGTCTATCTGTGGTTGGAGTTTGGATGAGTAGAATGAGTTTCTGATAAGGGCTGCCACTGCAGTTCTCCCTTCTCCTTCCCGGAGCTGACAGCCCCTCCTCTCACCGGACTGAGCCTGGCAGGGAGGGGTGTGGGTCCCCTGGCCACAAAAACTTACAGATTTCGCTGATCTCAGCAGTTCCACGTTTTCATGAGTGTTTTATGAAGTATGCCCAAAGTCAGATTGCTCTGTGGTGTCCAGTCCACGCAGTTCCTGGCTTTCTACCTACTTTCCTGGAGGAGTAACTAAAACATACAGCTCACCAGTCTGCCATCTTGCCCCACCTCCCTTAGTATACTTTTATTGGTAGAGAATGTGATGGTTAGGTTCATGTGTCAACTTGGCCAGATGATGGTACCCAGGTGTCTGGTCAAGCAAACATTGGCCTGTTACTGCAAGGACATTTATGGCTTGTTAATAAACCAGGAGGCTGGTTTGTTAAATCATCAGTCTATTGACTGCAGCTGTGGCTGATGATGTCAATGAAAGGCATGTCTTCCACAATCAGAGGATGCAATCAGCTAGATTTAATTCAGTCAGTTGAAGATTTTTAAGCAAGACAGATAGAGGACCTTCACTTCTTCTTTGGCTAACCAGTGAAGCTTTCCTGAGGAGTTCATCAAAGTTGCTAGTTTGTTGCCTGAGGAGTTCATCAAACACGTTCATTGGAGTTGCCAGTTTGTTGCCTGCCCTACGGAGTTTGGACTCGTGCATACCCACAGTTGCATGAGACACTTTTATGAAATCTTTTATTTATAGATATCTCTTGTTGATTCTGTTTCCCTAGAGAACCCTAACTATTACAGAGGACTTGTAGGATTACAGAAAAATCATGCATAAAATACAGAGAACATTATTATAATTGTATTATTAATATAGTCCATGGCTTACATTTGGGTTCACTGTTTGTGTTGTACAGTCCTGTGGTTTTTTAACAATTTTTATTCTAGTAGCATATATATAACCTACAATTTCCCCTTTAAAACCCACATTCAAATATGTAATTCAGTGCTTGTAATTATGTTCACAATGTTGTGCCGCCTTCACCACCATCCATTACCAAAACTTTAATGTCATTCAAATAGAAACTGCACAATTAAAACATTAACTCCCCATACCCTACCTCCACTCTGGCCCATAATAACCTGTATTCTAGTTTCTGACTCTATGAATTTGCTTATTCTAATTATGTCATATCAATTACATCATATAATAGTTGTCATTTTTTGTCTGTCTTATTCCATTGAACATGATTTCTTCAAGATTCATCCATGTTGTCATGTATATCAGGACTTCATTCCTTTTTATGGCTGAATAATATTCCATCGTGTATGTCTGTTGCCCATTCTGTTGATGGACACTTGGGTTGCATGATCTTTTGGCCATTGTGAATAGTGCCTCTGAATATTGGTATGCAAATATGTATTTGAATCCTAGCTTTCAGTACTTTTGGGTATATACCTAGCAATGGGGTTGCTGGGTCATAGTGGTAATTCTATACTTAACTTTCTGAAGAACTGCCAGACTGTCTTCTGTGTGCTTTTAATTTGTATTTCCCTGATGACTAATGATGTTCACTAATGATGTTGATCACTAATGATGGGCTTATTGGCCATTCATATATCTTTTTTTGTGAAGTATATTCAAATCTTTTGCTTATTTTTCCATTGGGTTGTTGGTATTTTTAAAAATTTTTATTTTCTAAAAATTTCAAACTTATGTGACAGTTGCAATAATAATACAAAATATATACAGAGAACTATCTGACTGTCTATCTGCCTGTCTAGCTATATCTATCTTCTATCTCTTCTATCTGACAATATATATATACCTATTAAACATTTGAGAGTAGGTTACATAAACCCTGCTCCTTTACCATTTAATACTTCCATGTATATTTTCTAAGAACAGGGATATTCAGTTTTATAACCACCTTAATTATACTTAGCAATTTCAAGAAAGTTAACACTGACATAGAGCTTATAGTTTTTATTCCATTCCCTCCCCCCCACTCAATTTGTCCCAGTATTGTCCTTTTGGGCATTTTCTTCTCTATTGTTAGATCCCATCCAGCATTGTGAATTGCATTTAATTGTCATTGTGTTTTCAGTCTCTCTTTTTTTTCAATTGGGGAAACATATATGCAACATAAGATTTCCCATTTCAGTTATTCCCAAGCATATCATGCAGTGGGACTAATCACATTCATAATATTGTGCTACTCTCACCACTATCCATTATGAGAACTTTCCCATCACAAACAGATACCCTGCACTCACTATGCATTAATTTTCCAATTGCCCTCTCCCCATACCTGGTAACCTGACTCTTTCTGTCTCTAAGAAATGGTATATCGTAATTATTTCATATAAGTGGAATCATGCAGTATCTTTCCCTTCATGTCTGACTTGTTTTACTCTGATGTCTTCAAGGTTTATCCACGTTGGAGTATGAATGAGAACATTCCTTTGTTTGACAGGTTGGTTGAGGCTCGTTTTTTTCCATGCGGATACCCAGTTATTCCAGCACCATTTTTTTGAGTAGCTTTTCCCTATAAGAATGCCTTGGTACCATCATTGAAATCAAATATGGGATCTCTATTCTGTTTCTAGTTGCTGATGCTTTTGATAACACCACCCACACTATCTTAACTATTCTGCCTTTATAGTAAGTCTTGAAGTCAAGTTTGTGTCCACCCCCCCACCCCCGATTAAAGCAGAAGATCTAATATGGAAAAGAAAGATTTTAACCAAATTATTCTAAGTGCTTTCATCTTCCCAATATGAATAATATTAATTCACTAGGAGTATTTTAAACTTTTATATGAAACCATTATAATTTTTAGAATGTCATTAGTATTTACTACAGAAATTGCTTTAACTGTATGTATAATTGAGAGCATAGTCCTTAGGGATGTTTGAACCTAGCACTTGGTAACCTTTCCTGAAATTCTTAGTAGGACTCAGACATCCAGGGCTACAACATTAATTTTATACTGCACAACTCCAGGGGGCACCCTTCACACTGGCGTAACTAGTAGAAAAGTAAGTAAAAGCAAGAAAGAGATTAGGAGAACAGAGAGGAAAGAGGAGGAAAAAGATAACAGAAATATATGTGTTATAAAACGATAGGTCATCACATAACATATTTACAGAACAGTGATAACTTTTGAAGTATGATTTAATAAGTAATATGAGAGCAAATTTCAAAGAATATTATGGTTCACATTTGACATTTTCAGTTATTTCCTTATTGTGAACTATAAGATATATACAGAAAGGTGATAACTTTCAAAGTACAATTTAATGAGTAGATATAGAGCAAGTATATGTGTATATGTGCTAATATATAGTGCTAATATATAACCTTTAGTAGGCTAGGAAAGTCATTTTCAAATATTTATTTTAAATGTATCAAAAAAGTAAAGCAGGTAAGAGTAGAACTTCTCTAGTTAACGGTTGTATGTAATAAGACCCCCAGAGCTCAACTCATAGTATTTAAAGCGGAAATCCAGCATATTAGACTATTGTGTTGCATTCTGTGGTTTGGACATTTAGAAGTTATGGTGGTAAAAAAAGTATTGTGCCACGTGACAAAATTCAAACTGTATGTTTACAATTCTTTGATCTTTTTACCACAGAAGCAATTGTCTTATGGTTATTTGCATCTCCAAATAATTTTAGCCATTGAAAATCCTGTTTATAGGAAGGATTTATTGAAGAACATTATATACATTGAAATTGCCAACATACATCTGGTTAAACACTGTAATGAATAAAGTAGCATTTGCACATATACTTACAGATATTTTCTTTATTTCTCTATTTCTTCCAATTTCCCTCTATTTTTTATGCATTTTTTATTGTGAAATTTAACATATATACAGAACAGTGATAACTTTTGAAGTACGAGTTAACAACTAGTTAGCAAATTTCAAAGAATGTTATGGTTTACATTTCTACAGTTTTGGTTATTTCCTTATTGTGAAATATAAGATATATACAGAAAGGTAATAACTTTTAGAGTACAATTTAATGAGTAGCCACCATTTCAGTTATTTCCTTCTGGCTATTCTAATACCCTAGCATCTATAAATATATATATATTTATATTCACGTGTGTGTGTGTGTGTGCCAGTTTGTATATATTATGTCCCTGGAAAAAGCCATATTCTTTAATGCAATCTTATGGGGGCAGGTTGAGTAATCTTTTTGATTAGGGTGTGACCTTTTGATTGAATGTTTCCATGGAGATTTGACCCGCCCATTCAGGGTAGGTCTTGATTAGTTTGCTAGAGTCCTTTAAAAAGAGCCACACAGGCCCAGACACTTGCTGATGTTTTGACATGCTTAGAGATGCAGACAGAAGGATGTTTGGAGATGCTTAGCTAAGAGTTGCTAGCGCAGAGTTTGCTCCAGAGAAGCTAAGTGAGGACTCCTGATGCTTAGATGCAGAGGAGCTGAAGAAGCTAAGAGAGACAAATCCAAAGACATTTTGGAGAACGCCATTTTGAAATGCAAACCAGGAGCAAAGGACCAGCAGATGCCAGCCACGTGCCTTCCCAGCTGACAGAGGTTTTCCAAACGCCATTGGCCATTAGTCAGTGAAGGTATCCTCTTGTTGATGCCTTAGTTTGGACACTTTTATGGCCTTAGAACTGTAAATTTGTAGCCAAATAAAACCCCTTTAAAAAAAACAATCCATTTCTGGTATTTTGCATAATGGCAGCATCAGCAAACCGGAGCAATATATTTATATAAAGATTCAGTATTCATAGTCCTTTGTTGAAGCCTATCTTGTCTGTTACTATCCCTTCCTCTCATTTAATCACTTTCTCTATCTTCAGGGGTGTCTAGGCAGTGACTACCCTAACTTGTTCATATTGGAAAAGGGTGTCGATATTATGGGGAAGGGGGCTGCATCAGGTTGATGTTCTTAAAGACGCTGTTCCCTCTGGGTTTTAGGACTTGACTTGCATAGGAACTACTCTGGTGGATTCAAGTTTTTGTCTTCCTATTTTTGATAACTGAAAAATATTCAAATGTTGATATCGGTATGATTACCTCAATCAGAAGGTATGACTTTCCCCTAACAGGTTAGAAATCCAAAACTGTCACATCTTCTTATTATGTAAGTTAGAGATGATGATGGAATTTACTGATTTAATTACTGTTGTTACTCATTTTAAACACTTTTCTATTCATAGATGTTTTGGCAGGGCAACTGTTCACATGGAGGTACTGCAAATGTTATCTTTAGTGACAGCACTGCAGATAACAGCATCATGTTGGTGTTTGGTACAACAGTACCGATACAGTTGATTGTGCTCAGCTTTATTTTCCTTTGGTACTAACAATCCCAATCTGACATTACAATTTCATCTTTAAGTTTGTTACTGCCAGAAGTCAACTAGTTCAACTTTTTTTTATGAGGCTTAAAGTTTGGAATGCTTTTGTTGGAAATAATCTGATCTTAATCACCTTCTCAAGACTATGAGTCTTCCTAATTCTTCTGAAATGGTGGTTCTCAACCCTGGGTGCACATTAGATTTGACTGGTCTCGGGTAGGGCCTAGAGAGTCAGATTGAGGACTATTATTTTAGTGGAAAGGGAAACTGTAGAAAACTTTTTTCTTTTTCTTAAGTAATAAGAAGAGCTTTTTTCTTGCTTGTTTATTCTGTATCATGTTCTTATTATTTGCTCTTATTGTAAGAAAGTTTTTTCTTCACCCATTCCGAATCACTCTGTCTTTTTTCCCTCTTGGTTCTCTATGCTAAGAGTGCTTTATTCTCTAGAAGAATAACTCGTTTTGTACTTTAAGCCCAAATATATCTTGGAATTAACCAGTACAACTATCATTATCTTTTGTATCCTGGATCAGCTCTGTTATATAGAAATATAATACACATCACATATATATAATTTAAAATTTTCTAGTAGTGACATTTTTGAAAGCATAAAAGGGTGAAATGAACTACAGCAATGTGTATTATTTAAACTAATATATCTAAAACATTATCATTTCAGTATTTCAATATTATATTTCAATTTTATTTCAATATTATATTATTAAAGGGATATGGAATATTTTACACTCTTTTTTGTACTAAGTCTGTGAAACCTGGTGTATAATTTATATTTATAGAAGCTCTTTGTTTGGATAACGGCATTTTAAGTGTTCAGTAGGAACATGAGACTAGTGGCTACCTTATTGGTTAAAGCAGGCCCAGATGAATTATTTTCCTTATTATTTCCCTTAAGATCTGCTATCCAAAATACCTGCTGACTGTTCTTGTGTCACAGTTCCTTCCTAATTAAAATTAATCCTTTCTCTTTTTTCTCATGGCACTTTATTTGTAACTCTGTCCATCATTGCATTTTATATCCT
The DNA here is from genome assembly GCF_015220235.1 of Choloepus didactylus. Taxonomy (NCBI): domain Eukaryota; kingdom Metazoa; phylum Chordata; class Mammalia; order Pilosa; family Megalonychidae; genus Choloepus; species Choloepus didactylus. Next base: position 42,384,702 of record NC_051335.1, on the reverse strand, counting down.
ATTGCTTTTATTATAGTACAATAATTGATTTGCATGTGTATGTCTTCAACTAAATTACAAGGTGTCTCTGAAGGCAAGTTTTGTGTATGATTTTCATTATTGTGCTATCTTCCCCCATCCCTAGAAGATCTCATTGTTTTTTGAGATAGTAAAGCATACAATAAATGTTTATGGAATTGAATTCTATACAGTCCATCTCTTGATGTGCCTACATATTGCAGAGGGTTAGTAACTAGGAATGTGACCTCCATCAAGGGTGGAGACATTCCATTTTCAAAATTCCAGTCACGAGTCAAAATAGCGTACGTTCTGTTCAGAATTTGTCTACTCGTGTATGTATAGCTCTTGTTCAGTTAGATGCACCATTTCAGTTCCCTTTTATGATTTTGCAGTATGCAATGTTTTTTCATTTTTTTGTTTCAAACTCAGTGTTGCCTTGAATTATATTTGTATATGACTAGCCAGGTAGACTTTGATTTCTAAAATTGTTTTGCTAGTTTATGATTCTTAAAGCTTTTCACCCTAGCATTCACTAGAAATGGGCATTGGGCAAGAAATCAGGTACAGTGTCACGTTAACAAGCTTGATTAAAGAGCAAATTGTCATTTTTTGCTATTTTTATTAAAAGCTCCTTGAATGATTGTGTGTATATAAGGCATATCCTGGACTCTTTCTGTCTGTACAGAATTCTCCACTTCCATCTCTCAGACCTGTTTCTCATATCATCTCTTTCTCACCTATTCTTCTACTATTTAAGTTGGGGCTAAATAAAGGACAGATTTTTGTCATGACAAGAGCATAAGGTGATAATAGATTTTAAGTAGTGTATAAATTGAAGCTGCTTTAAAAGCAATTTGAGTGACAAGTATTGAAAGAGCACTGCCAGCTTTATATTAGAGCAAGTTGTAACTTTTCTCAATATTGACTCAACAATTACAAGCCTAGTGCTTAGAGCTGGTGCTTTTGTGATCTGGGAGGGATGGTGGTAGCTCTAGGGCATTATTTCCCACCCTTGATATGTGATTTTATGTAATCAATGGGCCATAATCAAGAACATTATTAAGAATGCATTATTTTTTCCTATTGGTTAAAAGTAAAACAGCCAGAACTGATGCATTCTTGCATTTTGTGATTGTACTATACTAGGGTTTTCCTGATTTCTGCCTATGTTGGAAAATACCATGGGAGCGTTCATGCAGAACGCTTGCCTTGGTGGAAGTGGTAGCAGAGCTTCCTGCTTTGCTGTCTGTGAAATAAAGATCATATTAGCTCCTCCTACCATGAATACCAGCTGTTGACATGATCAGCCAATAATTCTTTTAGAAATACACTGGAAATTTTGGTTCACTCAGTGTAAAGCAAGAACCAATTTCTCCTCCTTCTTACCTTCCTTCCAGCAGGCAACAGGGAGACCTAGGGCATGTTAGTGCATTTTTATACTGGCGCAGAGCCCTGGAGTTGGACTTGCTGAGTCTTAAATGCACTTAGAATGCAGGTTTTGACTGCTTCATATGAGACATTCCAGACATATTTATGCTCAGCACAATTCTGAAGATTCTATTCTTATTATTGTGGTACCACGGTCTTTTTGTTTGCTTCTTTTATCTGTGATGTTAGTACTTTTCCAAGACCATGTTAAAACAAATAACTACAGGTATGTTCTACTGGTGCTAACCTCTATAAATTTCTGGAACTGCTTTTCTGCAATCATGGGAAAAATGTTGGAGCTCAGGATATGTCTCTACAGGTCTGGTAGTATGGAAAACTGCAGTGTTGTCAAAAGTCAGTCCAAATGATCTTATAATAAAACCAAGGTTTATCTTACTTCTCAATTTTCTTTTGTCTATGTAGCCACATATGTGATTAACTCATTTTTCAGAAAGTAAATCATACTATATGGTGTTGGAGGTTTTCATTATATCTAGAAATAAATGATAAGTTAAAATCTGATGGCTTTATTGAATTACTCATGTCTATGCCCCCCTATCCTTCTGGACCGCTAACTTTCAGTTGGAAGTCTTAGGCCCTTTCTTTTAGACAGATGAGTTGGTATTGGAAGGAATAAAACATTCAGTGGTAAAAGACAAAACTTGGATTCAAGTCTTAGCTTACTATGTGGTCCTGGAGAAAGTCATTTAAACTCTCAAAACCTCAGTTTCTGCATCTGAAAAAATAAGTAATTATAACTGCATAAATCCCAGGATTATTACTGGCAGGACCAAGCTACAGATATGTCATATTATTTGTAAGTGGTAAAAAAAACTATATATACAAATTTTGGTTGTCATTGTCATTGTTTTGCAACACTTTCCCCGAACTCCTTAATACATCTATCCTATGTATATAATCTTATGTGTGTCAGGTTAGATATGATAGTACCACTTAAGAATTTGTGTTTCATTTTATTGCTTACCATGTACTTAACCAGATTTTCTTACCAGAGCTTCATATTATAAGTGAATAATAATCATTACAGCTGAAGCAATTTCTGTATAGGCACTGTTCATCTCCCCATCCTCCAGAGTAAATAACTGCTTTCAGTTTGAGTAGGGAAAGTAAATGATCCCTCTGCTGCTTATATTATAACTTTTTAAAAGTAATTTTATGGAGATACTACTCACACACCATACAATCCATCCAAATTATACAATCAGTGGTTCACCGTATCATCACATATTTGTGTATTCATCACCATCATTTTTAGAACATTTGCATTACTCCAGAAAAAGAAATAAAAAGAAGACCCCAAACATCCCATACCCCTTACCCCTTCCTATTATTGACCACTAGTATTGCAATCTACCCATTTTAAGTCTTATAATAGAGGTAGATTAACTTTGACAGTGTTGTATATTGTCAGATATATATATATATATATATATATATATATATATATATATATATATATATATATATGTAGATCAGTGGAACAGAACAAAACATCCAGAAGTAGATCCATACAAACATGGGCAACTGACTTTTTTCTTCTTTTTTTTTGCTATATAGTTATACAATCATTATCAAAGATCGAAGCTACTGGATTACAGTTCAACAAATTCAGGTATTTCCTTCTAGCTATTCTAAAACACTAGACACTAAAAAGAAATATCTATATAATGAGCCAGTATTGGCAGTCATTTGTTAAATCCAAATTTCTGTTACAACTCCTCCCTCTCATTTGATCTTTCTCACAATCTTCAGGGATATCTGGGCAATGACAATTTTAATTTCTTTGTGCTGGAAAGGGGTGTTGACCTTATGGGGTAGAGGCATGAAACCAGATGATGTTCTTGGAGAAATGGGTACCTCTGGGTTTCAGGGTTTATCTGGAATAGAAACAATCTGGAGGCTTTAAGTTTTTTAAAAAAATAGACTTGGTAAGAAAAACTCTTACAGAGACTTAGATAGAGCCCAGGGCACTCCCCAGGGTTTTCAGGAATACTGTTGGTTGGGGGTTGGCATACTGTGGCAGTTTGCAATATCTGGCTGAAACTTGCATAAGAGTAACCTCCAGAATGACCTCTTGACTCTATTTGAAATCTTGTAGCCACTGAAACTTTATTTTGTTCCATTTCTTTTCCCCCTTTTGGTCCAGAAGGCATTTTCAGTCCCATGATGCCAGAGCCAGGCTCATCTCTGGGATTCATGTCCCATGTTGCCAGGGACACTTACACCCCTGGGAGTCATGCCCGTGGTGGGGGTGTAGTGAATTTATTTGCAGAGTTGGCTGAAAGAGAGAGGCCGCATATGAGCAATAAAAGAGACTCTCCAGGAGTGATTCTTAGGTATAATTACTTGCAGGCCTAGCTTCACCATTGCAGAAATAAGTTTTATAAAGGCAAACCTCAAGATTGAGGGCTTGGCTTAATCAGTTGTAAGTCCCTAGTGCCTGAGAGAATATCTGGAATTCCCCAGATGGGAGAGTTTAATAGTTCCACATTTTCCCCCAGTCCCTCAAGTAGACTTTGCAAATACTTTTTTATTTTCTGCCCTAAATACTCTGGAATGTATCCAGGTATTACATTAACCTGTACAAAATAATAGGATCTCACTACCTATTCTAGGTTCCCTGTATTTGGATTGGTTAAATAAACAGATCGGACAGGTTAAATCATGTAGTGTGCTATGGAAAATTTAAATTTTGGACCAAATAAACATCTCTTCCTTTGGTCTCACACAGAAGGTGAAGTTTTAAAGTACAGTCAGTACATCCCCATAGATAGGGATAGTGGTCAAACTAGGAGAAGGGGTAGCAACAGACAAGATGGAATTTAACAAAGGATTATGAATACTGAATCTTTATATAATTTTCTTTTTCTTAGTTGTTAGGAAATTAGAAGAGCTAGAAGGAAAGAATTGAAATGGTAGAACTGTAACACATAGCATCCATTGAAATTTTTTGTATTTCTACTTTGTAAATTGCAATTTGAAAGCTATACCTTTTTGTGTATATGTTATATTTCAGTAAGGAAATATGGAAATGATGGTACTATAACTCATAACAACTTTGGAAATTTCTTATATTTCTGCTTGTTAAATTATACTTTGAAAGATATTTCCTTTTTGTATATATGTTATATTTCATAATAAAGAAATAACTGAAACTGTGGAACTGTAACCTATAATATTCTTTGAAATTTGCTCTCTAACTACTTGTTAAATTGCACTTGGAAAGTTATCATTTCTGTGTTATATGTTATATTCAACAATAAAAAATATTATAAAAATACAATCAATATCATCCTTTGCCCTGTATTCTGATTTACCTTGGTCTTAACCAGGTCCTTTTCATTCATATCTCCAATTGAAGTCTCATCTCTCTTTCTTCCACTTCTTTAACAGTTGCTTACTGGAGTAATGCTGACTTTCGGAGTTTCAGAACTCTAACTCTGAGTTTCAGGTGTCACACAGATACCCAATGTTGCAGGGAATTACCATGTTATACACAAAGAGCTCAGAATCTCAGAATTTAGAAAAGGAAAAAAAAAGAAAAATATTTTAAAAACACAAGGAAAAAAAGAAAAAAAAGGAAGGAAAATAAAGAAAAAAGAATAAAAAAAGAAATCTCTTTTTGGACAATTTCCCCAGCTCATGAGTTTTACAAGTTAGGAGCTAGAGCTGGTATCCAGCTCTGTGCAACCCCCTTCTTTGGGGACAGCCCCTTTCCAGCACTCTGAGTTCAGCTGACTCCAAAACCTCTGTCTTTATTCTTTTTTATTTTATTTCATTTTGTTTTTTTCTGTCATCCCTGCCTCCTGTCTGCAGGGATTAAAGCCACAATTTTAGCCTTGCCTACCTACTTTTCCTTGTTTCCTGTAGAGCCTATTTAAAGATACACCCTTTAGGGAATGATCTCCTTCACCTGCCAGTTTACTCTTAGACAGCTTTACTTCTGTTCTTGCCTGGGGCAGTGCTGAAGCCTGAGAGTCCAGCAGCTCTAATGGTGTATTTGAAGAGTAAAACAACAACAACAACAAAAAAAATGAGAGAAAGAAAAAAAAAAAACAACTCTTTTCACTAGCTGCCCGTGTTTGCAAGTGAGAGCTGGAGTTGGTACCCGTTTATGTGTGCCCCTTTATCTTGGAGTTCAGCCCTTTTCCAGTATGCTGAGCTCCTCCAGTTCTGAAAGTCTCTGTTTTTTGGTTTGTCTGTTTTTTTTTGTTTTTTTTTTTTTCCTGCTGCTGTTAGCCCTGCCTCCTCTCCACCAGACTGATTGCTTCCAGTTTATTTGCTGCCTACTCGCCTGCTCTCAGTTTATCTGTGCTTGGAACTTTTATTCAGCAGTCCGAGCTTGTTAATTCATTCTACTATTGGAGCCTGTTTGAATCCCCCTCACAGCTCCCAGAAGAGACTGTTTCTTTTTCCCTTGGGGGAACCAGCTCCAAGACAGTCTGCCGTGACTGTGAGGGAGGGGCACCTGCTCCCTGGCTAGGGAAACTTACAGTTCTTCACTGCCATCTCAGCTGTTCCACCCATTCAAGACTGGTGTATGATGCATGTCTGGTTACAGAAGTCCCCCCAAGCAGTTCCTCCAGACAGTTACTGGCTATTTACCTGCTGTCCTAGAGGAGTAACTGAATTACACACTTTACCACATCACCGTTTTGCCTCACACCTTTGGAATCTACTCTTAACATTTGCATTCTGAACTGATGTAATTTTCTGAAATAAAAGTCCCATTTATCCAAATGCTGCAAAAAGCATCTAATAACCTAATTTTTTTAAAAAAGCTCCTCATTTCACATATTACCAAATGGTATCCTAAATATTTGTAAATAAAAAATAAATATACTCTAAATGAGCTATAGGCCTACGCCTCCCTACCTAAAAGAGGAATATCTTTGGGGATAATCTGAACAACTTGTTAATGGATTTTTAAGTTACTAATTCTGGTAGAGCATTTACTAATTTGTCCAGGCTAGATGCCAGAAAAGCTCCATTGTCTGATAGCTGATTTCACTAAATCTTTGGGCTCCCTTGTTTATGATCATCCTTAAAGTATCACATTGTTTTTCTGTCTGATAATCTTTCTTATGTCTCTCACTTCTTTTCCCCAACTTTTTCCCTCACCTTCCTTAATGTGTAAACATGTAAGATCGAAAAAACTTAAAGAATCTATATTTACTCTTTGTTTATCTTAAAAATCACAATGTTTTTAATCAAAGAAAACCATTTACTATGTTAGTATTTGTGAATTACATGTTGTAGTCATCACATTTTAATGAGTCTCCTGTAAGATTTTTAGCTCTGGGTTGGTAGAAAGTGTCAGCTGCTGCTTTGGTTAAAAGGCTTTCAAACTGATTAATGTGTTTATCTGTGATTTGATTTTTTTTTTAAATGAGAAGAAAGTGTTTCCTCTTCATAGAAAATCTAAATGTGTCTCTAAAATTAATACTGGCAATTTCCCTTCCCAATTAATCCTTTCTGCATTTTGGCAATATGTAGCAAGAGTCTTAAAAATGTTCACAGCCTTTGACCCAGTAGTTCCACTCCCATGAATTTGGCTGAAGGAAATAAAGCAGTAAAGAAAGATTTCTTGTATGAGGATATTTGTCAGTGTCCTATTTATAACATTAAAAAATGGAAAAAGCCTAAATATCTTACAAAAGGGGAATGATTAAATTAAAAAGTAAGGTATATCACTTGCAGTAGAATATCATAGAGCCATTAAAGTGATGTTTCTTTGAAGAATGTTTAATGGCTAGGAAAAATGCTTATGATATAATGTTAAATAAAATTTATGGAAAGTGAGTACTCATACAGTATGATCACAATTTTCTAATGATAATAATTATTATAACACACACCCAAAGTAGTTTTAAAAGACTGAAATGATATACATCAAAACGTTATTACGGCATTCTTTCATCAACAGTAAAATGTACTATGCCAATACTGAGTCAGTAATGGAGCGGGAGTGGTTAGGGGTATGGGAGGATTTGAGTTTTCGTTTTTATTTTTATTTCTTTTCTGGAGTAATGAAAATGTCCTAACATTTTAAAAAAATTGATTGTGGTGATGAATGCACAACTACATAATGGTACCGTGAGCAATTGATTGTACACTTTGAATGAATGTATGGTATGTGAATAATCTTAATAAAATTGAATTTAAAACAAACAAACAAAAAATATTATTAGGGGTTATCAACAGAAGTTAGGACTATGGGAAAATTCTTGGACAGGCAGAAGAAGAGGAGTCCACAAAGAGACTGAGAAAATATCAGTAAATAGTGTTAACAAGAGCAGGAAAGAAGAGGTGAAGGGAGCCAGGTAGGTCTTGTTGGGAGAGGCCTGGGTGTGCTATGTGAATGAGAAGGTAGACTCAAGTAGGGGAACCAACCATCTCAGTTTGTAGTGCTAAAACCAAAAATGTCCTAGAATTAACTGGTCACCCCAGATTCAAAAAATATTTGAGCCAGAAGACCCTTTGTGATCTTCAAATTCAACCCATTTCTTTTGCAGAAGAGGAGACTGAGAGATTAGGTGTTGGATAGTGTCATGACTAAAGTCACACAACGTAGGTAGCAGAGCACTGGATTAGGAGTTCAAAGGGTTTAGTTCTAATCCCTGCTCTACTGCTTATTAGCAAGACACTTAATCTGAGGCTCTGTTAAGGATATAAATATTTACCTTTCTTGCCCACAGTGTCGATATGCAGACAAAATTCAAAAATTCATAAATACAAGGTAGGCATGTGCTACATTACTTTAGGCACAGTACTAAGATCAGGGGAGTAATTAATGAGTCCAAATTCATAGAACTGTGGTAAGGACCAAGTTAGGTTATATGTCTAAATAAATTAGTGCAATGATTGTCTTCTGGTTAGCATTCAGTAGACTTTAGCTCTTATGATTATGTGATTGATTATATATCTCAGCTTGAAAATTTAGTTATGGGAATCCTATAATACCTAATTACAATTCTATGAGATAAGTACTTCTTTTAATATTTCCATTTTACAGATGAGAAAAGTATGGCTCGGAGAGGTTAAGTGCCTTGTTTAAGTTTATACAGCCAGTAAGTGACAGGGCCATTTGTCTCCTGGCGCAGCACTCTTTTCCACCTCATTAAATTGTCACCCTGTTAAAGCTTTTTTTAGATACAAGAACAAAGCCAAAATTTTTTTCTTTTTAATGTAGACTGCATTCTTACATACATCACCATTACTCAAATGATGGACTTGGGTTCAATAGAAGCTACAAGGAAACATTCTACAGAATATTTTGTTAGCAATCCTCAGGGAACTTCAGGAACCTTTATAAAGGCTGGAAAACAATTACAGCATTTTCAGAACACTCCTCACAGAGTAAGGGTTAAAATCAGCAGTGTGCTGGTAAATGTTTAACAACAGCTCTGGGGTGTAGGGTGCTGATTTGCAGCATTTGCAGATATCCTTCGGGTAAATATTCCCACAGTGGCTGATTTCAAACTACCAATGTAATTGGCTCCTGTGAACCAGTGCAAGCTAGTGCAAGCTAATACAAGCCAGCACCAGCACACCTCTGGAAGCAGAAGCCTAATTTTGAGTCTGTTGCTTTCCCCAGTTCAAAATAAATTCAGTGAGAATTAAAGTGTAAGTATTATTCAGGAAGCTTGGTTTTAATAAGTGAAAAAGAGAGGTAGAGGCAAGTGCAGGGCTATTCCAGAGGGTGGAACAATTTAAGGGAAGTACAGAGGAATGGAACGGTTTCTCGTTGCAGCTTGCAAGTCCAGGTCTGGTCCCTTATGAAACCTCTCAGAAAAGCTAGCTCTTACAACAGGGATTAGAGAAACTTTTTTGACTTATCACAGGCTTTTCATTTTCCCATCATTTCTTATACTGAAAATTTTCAAGCCTTCAGAAAAGTTGCAAGAATAGTACAATGAACACCCGTAAAACCTTCACCTAGATTCATCAACTGTTATTTTTCTGACTTGCTTTATGTCTCTATCCATGTATTTTTATCAACTACTTGAGAGTTAGTTTCAGATACCTGGACCCCTAAATACTTGAGTATGAATCTTCTAAGAACAAGGGTACTCTCCTATGTAACTATAGTACAGTTATCACACTCAGGAAATATAACATTGATACAATATACAAGTATAAAGTCTTTATTCAGACTTCCCCAGTTGACTCAGTAAGGTCCTTAGAGTTTTGTGTTTTTGATCCAGAATTCAATCAAAAGTTGTGTATTGCATTTAGTTGTCCCCCTCTTTGATCTCCTTTAATCTAGACTATTTCCCCAACCACCACCTTTCCTTTTTTTTTTTCCCTTTTATTACATTGACATTTTTAAAAGGTACAGGCTAGTTGTTTTGCAGAATGTCCCTCAACTGGGATTTGTCTGATCATTACCCATTAATATACTCAGGATAAACATTTTTGTCCACTACAATGTTATGACCTTCTCAGTGCCTCACATCAGGAGGAATAAGATGTCAGTTTTCCAGTTATTGGTAGTAATAAGCTTAATGGTTTGATTAGGGTGTGTTCAACATGATATGTCCATTGTAATGATACCATTAAAGATTTGAGTTTTTGTGAATATCCTGTTCCAGGAGAACCTTCTTTATGTTGAAGGTATAAATTATTTGGTTCACTGCAGAACCAAGGGTTGGAAAGGCTTTATCCCTAATTAAAAGAGAAAAAGAAAAGAAAAATGAGATTTATTTAAAAGTAAACTGGCAGTAAGCCTCTTAGCCAAATTCATGTGAATAGCTCATTCACATGATAAAGGACCTTAAGGGTTCCTTATCTGAATTCTGAACTACTGGTGAAGGAGTATGCCAAAGTCTATTCTTACCTGTATCCCTAGACTGTAACCTAGAACCTGGGCCACAGTAGGTGCTCAGGAAAAGCTTGCTGGATAAGTTTCTGTCCAATTGGAAGTTCTGACTTTCTGAATGAGAAATTAATCACATTGTAAATACCATGTAAATTCAAGTAAATGCCATGAAACTGATTGACTTAAAAAGTGGAAATTTATTAGCTTACAGCTTTGAGACTAAAAGAAAGTCCAAATCAAGGCGATTCTTTCTCGCCAAAGACTGTGGCATTCTGGGGCTGACAGCCAGTGATCCTTGGCTCCTCTGTCACTTGGCAAGGCATGTGGCAGCATCTCCTGGTCTTTCCCTTCTCTTCTAGGTTCCGTTGATGTAGCTTCTTGCTTCCTGGGGCTTTCTCTCTGTCTGAATGTTCACTCTGCTTATAAAGGCCTCCAGTAATAGCATTAAGACCCATCCTGACTGAGGTGAGCCATACCTTCTAAACTGAAGTAACCTCATCAAAAGGTCCTACTTGCAATGCGTTCACATGCATAGGAATGGATAAAATTTAAGAACATGTATTTCTGGAGTACATACAGCTTCAAACCACCACACACACTCAGTGAAAAATGTACTTTATTTAGTCAACTGTCACCAGCAGGAATTGATTTGGCTGCTTAAGCATTGCACTTCTCATGGGAAATGACAGGGCTTTCAGTTTTCATCCAGATACTTGACTTTACTTGGGTGCTACTCAAGTCCCTGGTTATTCTAAAGCTTTCAGTGTCTCTTTTTAAAATCAGAAACTATCCTAAATATATTAAAGTCCTGTATTTGTTAGGAGTAGATTTGGCTGGATATGACTGAAAATCCAAAATAACAGTGGCTTAAACAATAGTCATTTATTTCTCTCTGATATCAAAGTCCCTACTTCTGGACAAGATAGAATAACAGGGACTTACCCTCCTGTCTGAAACAAGTGGAAATAAGAAAAAATATATGAAACAGTGGTTTTCAGACATGGGACACCAGACAACAAAGCACAGTGATTCCTGGGAGATGGGAAATAAACAAGGTGAGCCCTATGATTACCCCCAGCTTACTACCTGGAGAGGGTTTCCAGGCAGCAGTGCAAGGGGTGGGAACCCAAGCAGAGTGTGGCAGACTCCCTGTGATTAGGAGATAGAACCCAGATTCCAGGAAGACCAAGGCAGCTAGAATGTACAGGACAGAGTACTAGAGAAGAGAGAGCCACACAGAGAGAGAAATCTGGAGAGATCTGGGGAGGGATCCCCTTGAATCTTTGACTGTGGATAGCACATGTGGGTAAGGAAACTAACTTAGGCTAGGAAAGAACTACCCCAAAGAAGCAGAAGGAACAAACCTCAGAGATCACACAGGACTAGGAACAGTACCTGTTCCCACCAGCTGGAGTGAAAAATATAATAATTCACAGGGCATCAGCTAGAGTACCCAGAAGGGTTTTGCCTCAGCAGTGATGCCAAATTAGCCCTAGACTCAAGGCTGCTCTGGACCTGCCAAAGAAAGCTTTAAAATAAGCGTTGAAGGATCAAACTGTTTACAGGTAATTTAATTGTGTCCTAAAACAAAGACCAAGGATATTTATAGAAATACAGAATATCCAGCACCCAAAAGGTAAAATTCACATCTGGTGTCCAATCGAAAATTACCCAGCATTCAGGCCAGAAGTAAAGCTGAAGTTGTTGAACTGTATTCCAATAACCCTGATCGTTGATAATGATTGTATAACTATATAGCAAAAAAAAGTCAATTGCCAATGTTTGTATGGATCTACTTCTGGATGTGTTGTTCTGTTCCATTGCTCCATGTATCTACTCTGACAATACTACTCTGTCATAGCTAACCTTACCTCTATTGTAAGTCTATTGGGTAGAGCACAATACTATTGGTCAAAAAGGGGGTGGAGGGGAAGGGGTATGAGATGTGTGGGGTTTTCTTGTTTCTTAATTTATTTCTTTTTCTGGAGTAATGCAAATGTTCTAAAAATGATCATGTTGATGAACGCAGAACTATGTGGTGATACTGTGAGCCATTGGATGTATACTTTGGATGGTTTGTATGGTGTGTGAACATATCTCAATAAAATTACGTTTAAAAAAATTACCCAGCATTCAATGAAACTGGAAAATAGGACCCATAATGAGGAGAAAAATCAGTCACTCAAATCCATCCCGGAAATAACACAGATGATAGGCTTATTACATAAGGACGTTAAAAGTTATTATAACTGTTTTTCAATAGTCAAGAAGCTAGAGGCTAGATAGAGCATGTTACACAAAGACATGGAGGTATTAAAAAAGGCCGAAATAAAACTTCTAGAAATGAAAAATTCACAGTCTGAGCTGATGTAAAAGTCCATGTAGGTACTTGAGGGCTTATATGGCAGCTCCTTGATCACCAGGGACCCAGACTCCTTCTGCTTGTTGCTGCACTATTCTCAACATATGGCTTCCAATTCATGGTCCATAAGGGCTACTCTAGCTCCAGCCATCATATCTGCTATCCAACCACCAGAATGGAAGACTAGGGGAAAAGAGCATGCTCCTCCATTTAAAGGCACTTCCTAGTGCCTTTAAATGATTTTGCTTTTACTTGCATCTCATTGGCCAGTATTTAGTCCCAGGGTCACATTCATTTGAAATTGAGATCACAAATTGTAGTGTTTATTCTGGGTGGCTATGTGCCCAGCTAAAATGCCATAGTTCTACCACTTAGTGAACAATGGGAGAACTGATATAGGGGAACAACTAGCCATCACTGCTCAATTTTAGTACATTACAGTCCTGGCCAGAGTTCCTGATCCAGTTTGAATAACATTATTACCTCTGGTTTAAAATAATCTCAGTAAGGGTATACCTCAGTGTTTTTGATACCCAGAAATTAAGTATTGCAGTAATTTGGTTTGGGGTTATTTGACTTCCAGCCCCCACACCTCCATATAATTTTGAGGTTATCACAAACAAACTGCCAGAATTATTCCATTTCCCCAATCAGTGACACCAAGCTAGAGGTGGCACTTAACATTTTGTTTGACTTATGCCTATGTTTATCCCAACCAAGAAAGAAACCTGGGTTATTCAGTGTGTTTATGCCTTAGTCCTGAAGTAGCTCACATTCTTTCTTTCGTAATAATGTCACTAACACCTGCAGCTGTATCCAAAGACTGTCTTTTTGATCTCCTATCACAGGGGCACCCACATGCATGCCCTGGAGCCTTAATTCCTTCTTCCTGATGGAGAAAGATTTGGCACATGATGGACATAATCTTTTCTATGGGCCACATAACTCCTACCTAGACTTTCTTTTGGTTGGTCATATAATGCTTCCTTCTGGTCCTTACAGCTCTTGGATAGCTTTGAACAGCCTTTCAGTATCTCTGGGGGTATGGCTCTCAAAGTGCCAAAATGGGTGCCATTGTTTTCAAAGAGACAGTAGGCAAGAAAGTACTCCTGAAAAAGGCAGTTAAAGAAAAGTTGCCCTACAAACTAGGTGTTTTGGTTGGCTCACTGAGTGTTCCTACAGATCATTTTGTACTAGCCCTGTGCTATCTTGAGCAACTCATACCAAAATCTCTGCTGGAAGTCAAGGCTGGGCGCTTTTCATTTGCTAATGGCTTTGATTGTTTTAACAACCTTCTGTCAGACAATGCAGTCTAACATTTCCACTTCCCCTCCTTATAAGTTTCCTCCTCCTGTACTCACTCTGCTTCCCTGTATTAACATCATCACCATCATTATTCTTTACACCAGATAAGAGTGGATTTTGAAATTTAATAGTACAGCAAATTAGCAACCCAGAGAAATGTTTTGGTGGAAGAGGTTGGCATGGTACTTTGAGTGCTGATTTGGGCTCCAGACTGGGGCCTCAAGAAAACTCTTGCCCCTTAGGCTCTTTTACTGTGAACCTGTTCACAGAGATCACAATGGAGTCGATTCAGTAAATTTACTCACTGACCCACTGAGCCGCATCTGCTTTGATTTCCTACTAGGCACCCATTGCACCCAGAGTATACAGTCTAAGCTACTTGGGAAAGAGCAGATGGTTTTGACTTGACAAAATTTGTCAGGTACAATTTTATCTTAGTAAGACTCTGCTGTTTGGAGAAAATGAAGGGTAGGGGTAGAGAGTTGAAGTAAAGAGAAGATAACTCATGAGGTTGGGTAGGTGTTTTCCCAGTGAGAAAATGGACATTAAGAGGTTAAATTGCTTTTCTGGGTGAAGGTGAGAAGTGAACCTTTGTTAGGCATGGAGGTGTGTTTGAAGCTTGATGCCTTAGAACCTCAAAAAGCTAGAACTTGATTTCATTTATTTTCGGTAATTTGTCATTGACCATGACTATCAAAAAATTAGGGAGAAAGCTTGAGCTGTCAATGACTATTGTCAGCTGAGAAATAACAAACCAAGCTGCAGGGCAACAAAGGCATTTATTTCGGGTTTTAGAATTGCAATTCAGGGCGAACAGATTCAGGTAGCAACCCAAATAGTGTCTGTCTTGGCCTTTCCAGGCAAAGGTGTTTGATGGAAAAAAGATTACACAAGTTGTTTGTGGTTGGAAGATACTTGGGGTACTCTAATTGTCCTTCAAGTTAGATAGTTAAATGAGTTCTTTATCTTGAGGTTGTTTTTTTTTTTTTTCAATCTTCATTTTATTCAGATACATTCACATACCATGCAGTCATACAAAACAAATCGTACTTTCGATTGTTTACAGTACCATTACATAGTGTTACACTCATCACCTAAATCAATCCCTGACACCTTCATTAGCACACACACAAAAATAACAAGAATAATAATTAGAGTGAAAAAGAGCAATTGAAGTAAAAAAGAACACTGGGTACCTTTGTCTGTTTGTTTCCTTCCCCTATTTTTCTACTCATCCATCCATAAACTAGACAAAGTGGAGTGTGGTCCTTATGGCTCTCCCAATCCCATTGTCACCCCTCATAAGCTACATTTTTATACAACTGTCTTCGAGATTCATGGGTTCTGGGTTGTAGTTTGATAGTTTTAGGTATCCACCACCAGCTACCCCAACTCTTCAGAACCTAAAAAGGAGTGTCTAAATTGTGCGTAAGAGTGCCCACCAGAGTGACCTCTCGGCTCCTTCTGGAATCTCTCTGCCACTGAAGCCCATTTCATTTCGTTTCACATCCCCCTTTTGGTCAAGAAGACGTCCTCCGTCCCACGATGCCAGGTCCACATTCCTCCCTGGGAGTCATATTCCACATTGCCAGGGAGATTCACTCCCCTGGGTGTCTGATCCCACATAGAGGGGAGGGCAGTGATCTCACCTTTCAAGTTGGCTTAGCCAGAGAGAGAGGGCCACATCTGAGCAACAAAGAGGCATTCAGGAGGAGACTCTTAGGCACAAATATAGGGAGGCCTAGCCTCTCCTTTGCAGCAACCATCTTCCCAAGGGTAAAACTTATGGTAGAGGGCTCAACCCATCAAACCACCAGTCCCCTATGTCTGTGGTCATGTTAGCAACCATGGAGGTGGGGTAGGCGAATAACCCTGCATTCTCCACAGGCTCCTCAAGGGGGCACTACATCTTCTTTTTTTTTTTCCTTGTTTTTCTTTCTTTTTTTTTTTTTTAATCTTCATTTTATTGAGATATATTCACATACCACGCAGTCATACAAAACAAATCGTACTTTCAATTGTTTACAGTACCATTACATAGTGGTACATTCATCACCCAAATCAATCCCTGACACCTTCATTAACACACACACAAAAATAACAAGAATAATAATTAGAGTGAAAAAGAGCAATTGAAGTAAAAAAGAACACTGGGTGCCTTTGTCTGTTTGTTTCCTTCCCCTGTTTTTCTACTGATCCATCCATAAACTAGACAAAGTGGAGTGTGGTCCTTATGGCTTTCCCAATCCCATTGTCACCCCTCATAAGCTACATTTTTATACAACTGTCTTCGAGATTCATGGGATCTGGGTTGTAGTTTGATAGTTTCAGGTATCCACCACCAGCTACCCCAATTCTTTAGAACCTAAAAAGGGTTGTCTAAAGTGTGCATAAGAGTGCCCACCAGAGTGACCTCTCGGCTCCTTTTGGATTCTCTCTGCCACTGAAGCTTATTTCATTTCCTTTCACATCCCCCTTTTGGTCAAGAAGATGTTCTCCGTCCCACGATGCCGGGTCTACATTCCTCCCCGGGAGTCGTATTCCATGTTGCCACGGAGATTCACTCCCCTGGGTGTCTGATCCCACGTAGGGGGGAGGGCAGTGATTTCACCTTTCAAGTTGGCTTAGCTAGGGAGAGAGGGCCACATCTGAGCAACAAAGAGACATTCGGGAGGAGGCTCTTAGGTACAATTATAGGAAGGCCTAGCCTCTCCTTTGAAGCAACAGTCTTCCCAAGGGTAAAACTTATGGTAGAGGGCTCAACCCATCAAACCACCAGTCCCCTATGTCTGTGGTCATGTTAGCAACCATGGAGGTGGGGTAGGCCAATACCCCTGCATTCTCCACAGGCTCCTCAAGGGGGCACTACATCTTATTTTTTTCCTTGTTTTTCTTTTCTTTCTTTTTTTTTTTTTGACTTTCCCTTCTTTTTTAAATCAACTGTATGAAAAAAAAGTTAAAAAGAAAACAAACATACAATAAAAGAACATTTCAAAGAGACCATAACAAGGGAGTAAGAAAAAGACAACTAACCTAAGATAACTGCTTAACTTCCAACATGTTCCTACTTTACCCCAAGAAAGTTACATAATATAGCAACATTTCTGTGAACTTGTTCCTACTATATCCGTCAGAAATTAACAGACCATAGTCATTTCTGGGCATCCCCAGAACGTTAAATAGCTTATAAGTTCTTCTTGGATTATTGTTCCCCCTTCCTTAATTGCTCTCTACTGCTAGTTCCCCTACATTCTACATTATAAACCATTTGTTTTACATTTTTCAAAGTTCACATTAGTGGTAGCATATAATATTTCTCTTTTTGTGCCTGGCTTATTTCTCTCAGCATTATGTCTTCAAGGTTCATCCATGTTGTCATATGTTTCACGAGATCGTTCCTTCTTACTGCCGCGTAGTATTCCATCGTGTGTATATACCACATTTTATTTATCCACTCATCTGTTGAAGGACATTTGAGTTGTTTCCATCTCTTGGCAATTGTGAATAATGCTGCTATGAACATTGGCGTGCAGATATCTGTTCGTGTCACTGCTTTCCGATCTTCCGGGTATATACCGAGAAGTGCAATTGCTGGATCGAATGGTAGCTCTATATCTAGTTTTCTAAGGAACTGCCAGACTGACTTCCAGAGTGGCTGAACCATTATACAGTCCCACCAACAATGAATAAGAGTTCCAATTTCTCCACATCCCCTCCAGCATTTGTAGTTTCCTGTTTGTTTAATGGCAGCCATTCTAACCGGTGTTAGATGGTATCTCATTGTGGTCTTAATTTGCATCTCTCTAATAGCTAGTGAAGCTGAACATTTTTTCATGTGTTTCTTGACCATTTGTATTTCCTCTTCAGAGAACTGTCTTTTCATATCTTTTGCCCATTTTATAATTGGGCTGTCTGTACTATTGTCCTTGAGTTGTAGGATTTCTTTATATATGCAAGATATTAGTCTTTTGTCAGATACATGGTTTCCAAAAATTTTTTCCCATTGAGTTGGCTGCCTCTTTACCTTTTTGAGGAATTCCTTTCAGGTGCAGAAACTTCTAAGCTTGAGGAGTTCCCATTTATCTATTTTCTCTTTTGTTGCTTGTGCTTTGGGTGTCAAGTCTAGGAAGTGGCCGCCTAATACAAGGTCTTGAAGATGTTTTCCTACATTATCTTCTAGGAGTTTTATGGTACTTTCTTTTATATTGAGATCTTTGGTCCATTTTGAGTTAATTTTTGTGTAGGGGGTGAGGTAGGGGTCCTCTTTCATTCTTTTGGATATGGATATCCAACTCTCCCAGCCCCATTTGTTGAAAAGACCATTATGGCTCAGTTCAGTGACTTTGGGGGCCTTATTAAAGATCAGTCGGCCATAGATCTGAGGGTCTATCTCTGAATTCTCAATTCGATTCCATTGATCTATATGTCTATCTTTGTGCCAGTACCGTGCTGTTTTGGCAACTGTGGCTTTACAATAAGCTTCAAAGTCAGGGAGTGTAAGTCCTCCCACTTCGTTTTTCTTTTTTAGAGTGTCTTTGGCAATTCGAGGCATCTTCCCTTTCCAAATAAATTTGATAACTAGCTTTTCCAAGTCTGCAAAGTAGGTTGTTGGAATTTTGATTGGGATTGCATTGAATCTGTAGATGACTTAGGGTAGAATTGACATCTTAATGACATTTAGCCTTCCTATCCATGAACATGGAATATTTTTCCATCTTTTAAGGTCCCCTTCTATTTCTTTTAGTAGAGTTATGTAGTTTTCTTTGTATAGGTCTTTTACATCTTTGGTTAAGTTTATTCCTAGGTACTTGATTTTTTTAGTTGCTATTGAAAATGGTATCTTTTTCTTGAGTGTCTCTTCAGTTTGTTCATTTCTAGCATATAGAAACATTACTGACTTATGTGCATTAATCTTGTATCCCGCTACTTTGCTAAATTTATTAGCTCTAGTAGGTGTATCGTTGATTTCTCAGGGTTTTCTAGATATAAGATCATATCATCTGCAAACAATGACAGTTTTACTTCTTCTTTTCCAATTTGGATGCCTTTTATTTCTTTGTCTTGCCGGATTGCCCTGGCTAGCACTTCCAGCACAACGTTGAATAACAGTGTTGACAGCGGGCATCCTTGTCTTGTTCCTGATCTTAGAGGGAAGGCTTTCAGTCTCTCACCATTGAGTACTATGCAGGCTGTGGGTTTTTCATATATGCTCTTTATCATGTTGAGGAAGTTTCCTTCAATTCCTACCTTTTGAAGTGTTTTTATCAAAAAGGGATGTTGGATTTTGTCAAATGCTTTTTCAGCATCTATTGAGATGATCAATTGATTTTTCCCTTTCGAGTTTTTAATGTGTTGTAATACATTGATTGTTTTTCTTATGTTGAACCATCCTTGCATGCCTGGAATGAACCCCACTTGGTCATGGTGTATGATTTTTTTAATGTGTCTTTGGATTCGATTTGCAAGTATTTTGTTGAGGATTTTTGCATCTATATTCATTAGGGAGATTGGCTGGTAGTTTTCCTTTTTTGTAGCATCTTTGCCTGGTTTTGGTATTAGATTGATGTTGGCTTCATAAAATGAGTTAGGTAGTGTTCCATTTTTCTCAATGTTTTGAAAGAGTTTGAGTAAGATTGGTGTCAGTTCTTTCTGGAAAGTTTGGTAGAATTCCCCTGTGAAGCCATCTGGCCCTGGGCATTTATTTGTGGGAAGATTTTTGATGACTGATTGGATCTCTTTGCTTGTGATGGGTTGGTTGAGGTCTTCTATTTCTTCTCTGGTCAGTCTAGGTTGTTCTTATGTTTCCAGGAAATTGTCCATTTCCTCTACATTATCCAGTTTGTTGCCATATAGTTGTTCATAGTATCCTCTTATAATTTTTTTACTTTCTTCAGGATCTGCAGTTATGTCACCTTTTTCATTCAATATTTTGTTTATATGGGTCTTCTCTCTTTTTGATTTTGTCAGTCTAGCTAGGGGCTTGTCAAGCTTGTTGATCTTCTCAAAGAACCAACTTTTGGTGATATTTATCCTCTCTATTCTTTTTTGTTCTCTATGTCATTTATTTCTGCTTTAATCCTTGTTATTCCTTTTCTTCTACTTGGTTTAGGATTGGTTTGCTGTTCATTTTCTAGCTTCTTCAGTTGATCCATTAGTTCTTTGATTTTGGCTCTTTCTTCCTTTTTAATATATGCGTTTAGTGCTATAAATTTCCCCCTTAGCACTGCTTTTGCTGCATCCCATAGGTTTTGGTATGTTGTGTTCTCATTTTCATTCATCTCTATATATTTAGCAATTTCTCTTGCTATTTCTTCTTTAACCCACTGATTGTTTAGGAGTGTGTTGTTTAACCTCCAGGTATTTGTGAATTTTCTAAGTCTCTGATGGTTATTGACTTCTAATTGTATTCCATTGTGGTCAGAGAATGTGCTTTGAATAATTTCAATCTTTTTAAATTTATTGAGGCTTGTTTTATGTCCCAGCATATGATCTATTCTGGAGAAAGTTCCGTGAGCACTAGAAAAGTATGTGTATCCTGGTGATTTGGGATGTAATGTCCTGTATATGTCTGTTAAGTCTAATTCATTTATCAGATTGTTTAGGTTTTCAATTTCCTTATTGGTCTTCTGTCTGGTTAATCTATCTATAGGAGAGAGTGATGTGTTGAAGTCTCCCACAATTATTGTGGAAACATCAATTGCTTCCTTTAGTTTTGCCAGTGTTTCTCTCATGTATTTTGTGGCACCTTGATTGGGAGCATAGACATTTACGATTGTTATTTCTTCTTGCTGAATTGCCCCTTTTATTAGTACGCAGTGGCCTTCTTTGTCTCTCAAAACATCCCTGCATTTGAAGTCTATTTTATCTGAGATTAATATTGCTACACCTGCTTTCTTTTGGCTGTAGCTTCCATGAAATATTTTTTTCCATCCTTTCACTTTCAGTTTCTTTGTGTCCCTGTGTCTAAGATGAGTCTCTTGTATGCAACATATTGATGGTTCATTTTTTTTGATCCATTCTGCGAATCTATATCTTTTAATTGGGGAGTTTAATCCATTTACATTCAACGTTAAAACCGTGAAGGCATTTCTTGAATCGGCCATCTTATCCTTTGGTTTATCTTTGCCATATTTTTCCCTCTCTCTATTAATATCCTTTATTGTACCCATACCGAATCTCTTTAGTACTGAACCTTTCTCCAAGTCTCTCTGTCCTGTCTTTGTTTCTCTGTCTGTAGGGCTCCCTTTAGTATCTCCAGTAGGGCGGGTCTCTTGTTAGCAAATTCTCTCAGCATTTGTTTGTCTGTGAAAAATTTAAGCTCTCCCTCAAATTTGAAGGAGAGCTTTGCTGGATAAAGTATTCTTGGCTGGAAATTTTTCTCACTCAGAATTTTAAATATATCATGCCACTGCCTTCTTGCCTCCATGGTGGCTGCTGAGTAGTCACTACTTAGTCTTATGCTGTTTTCTTTGTATGTGGTGAATTGCTTTTCTCTTGCTGCTTTCAGAACTTGCTCCTTCTCTTCTGTGTTTGACAGTGTGATCAGAATATGTCTCAGAGTGGGTTTATTTGGATTTATTCTATTTGGAGTTCGCTGAGCATTTTATGATTTGTGTATTTATGTTGTTGAGAAGATTTGGGAAGTTTTCCCCAACAATTTCTTTAAATACTCTTCCTAGACCTTTACCCTTTTCTTCCCCTTCTGGAACACCAATGAGTCTTACATTCGGACGTTTCATATTATCTATCATATCCCTGAGGTCCATTTCGATTTTTTCAATTTTTTCCCCATTCTTTCTTTTATGCTTTCATTTTCCATTCCGTCATCTTCCAGGTCACTGATTCGTTGTTCAACTTCCTCTAGTCTTGTACTATGAGTGTCCAGAATCTTTTTAATTTGGTCAACAGTTTCTTTAATTTCCATAAGATCATCCATTTTTTTATTTAGTCTTGCAATGTCTTCTTTATGCTCTTCTAGAGTCTTCTTGATTTCCTTCATATCCCGTACTTTGGTCTCATTGTTCATCTTTAGTTCTTTGAGTAGCTGCTCTAGGTGCTGTGTCTCTTCTGGTCTTTTGATTTGGGTGCTTGGGCTTGGGTTATCCATATCGTCTGGTTTTTTCATATGCTTTATAATTTTCTGTTGTTTTTGGCCTCGTGGCATTTGCTGAACTTGATAGGGTTCTTTTAGGGTTTGTAGACCTATTGAAGTCCTTATCTCTAATTTATCAGATCTACAGCTTCGTGGAGTACACTTTCTCTAACTAACCAGCAGGTGGCGTCCACGAGCCACCTGTTCTCCACAAGCCAGTTCTCCCCTGCTTAGCCTTTTTGGTGAGTGGGGGAGTGAGTCTTGTGGGGCCCAATTGGTGTACCAAGCTTGCGTGTGTAGTTGGTGTTGCCTGCCCTGTATGTTGGGCGTGTTTCTGGGCAGTCGGGGAGGGGGGGTGGCCCTAACAATCAAATCTCCCTGATGATCCTAGAGTTTTAAAGCTGCTGCAATAGTCTAATCCTTCAGTTCAGTCCTGCCACAGTTTGTCTCTGCCACTGACCCACAAGTCTTTGGTATTGGCATATGGCTCCTGAGACTTGCAAGTGGGCCCCTCTTCCAGGCTGTGCACCCCGGGTCCTCTGTTGAGGGATGACTGTGCTATGTCACAGGTGAGTGCTGTCCCCCCAGGGCAGTTCTGGGCTGCTGGGCTGTGTAGGGAGGCTCCCAGTCTGCTCAAATGATGGCTGAATGGGGCTTTGTTAATTCACACTGCTCCACCTTCCCAGCTCTGGGACAATCAGCTGAGGTTGCAGGGAAGGCTAATGTCCACGCCCAGTTTTGTGGTGTGTGCCTGTTATTTGAAGCACTTCCGTCACACTGGGTTGTCTGGGGCAGTTCTGGGCTATGGGGCTGGTGATGGGCAGGAGTGTTTCCTGTCCACCAGGATGGTGGCTGTGAGCGGACTCCCCCCTTTTCTTGGGAAGTTGTGGTGTTTAGTGAATTTTGTCAGCCACTGGATTATTGCCTTTTGTCTCAGAGCTCTCTTAGTTCTGCTCTTGACTTGCTGTGCCCAAATTGCAATTCTTTGAAGCTTTCTGTATTGGGCTTCTTAGAGTAATTGTTTTTAGAAAAAGAAAAAAGGATTAAAAAAAAAAAAGGGCCCTCCTCAGAGATCTAATGGGTTATTGAAATGCTAATAGACAAAGCAACCAGGGCCATTAAGGAAAGATCCACAGGGCAGAGAGATCAGCTTTTCTTCGGGATTTGCATATGCGCCTCAAGGCCTGAGCTCCGCCCTTCCCCTTTCTGTGTTCACCAGAACTCCAAAAATCCTCTGCTTTTATTTTGGAGTTTTTCGTGTTATTTTTTTTTTTTTTTCTATGCCTGTCTCCTCTCTGCTGGGCTGGCAGCTCTCAGATTCTCTGGTGTCTGGTCTCAGCCTATCTATGGTTGGAGTATGGATCAGTAGAATCAGTTTCTGATAAGGGCTGCCACTGCAGTTCTCCCTTCTCCTTCCCGGAGCTGACAGCCCCTCCTCCCCCGGGACTGAGCCTGGCAGGGAGGGGCGTGGGTCCTCTGGCCGCAAAAACTTACAGATTTCACTGATCTCAGCAGTTCGACATTTTCATGAGTGTTGTATGAAGTATGCCCAAAGACAGATTGCTCTGTGGTGTCCAGTCCACGCAGTTCCTGGCTTTTTACCTACTTTCCTGGAGGAGTAACTAAAACTTACAGCTCACCAGTCTGCCATCTTGCTCTGCCTCGGTATCTATTTTTAAAAAGGTTTCTGTGTACTGAGGCAGTTGTAAAAGATTTACTTTCCAGAATCAATCCAACTTAAGGCTTAGGACCATCTAAAAAATACAAACTGTTACAGAAAATGTTCCAAATGTGGCTATTCTGATTCATAAAATTAAAAAAAGTATTTACAGAAAGAGCATAAAAGTTGTTGTGAATTTAATGCAGAATAGTTTCCAGTCCTCCCTTCCCAAATACTGAATTTACATTATTTTTGGCTCCTTCACATTTGCCTTTTAAATTTCAAGACCTGTCAATTTTACTTTCAAAACAGATCACTTATTAAATTGTAAAAAGTATTCAACATATGCAAAAACAAAAAAGCAGCATTTTGAAATTGGTTGAGGTCAATACACTTCTCTTTGGAATCAGTTTAGCTAAATGAATCTGGTGCTGTGGGTGGATGGAAATGTGATGGGAAATGCCTACTATTTGATTTTTACAAGTGTATAAATACGCAAGATTTATTCATTATGCTTGCATTGGGGGGTAGATTCTAACACATCATTGCACTGGCACATGTCAATTACTACATAAAAAGTCAAATACAGTGTCAAATCCAAAGGCTCAGAAATAAGGGTTCAGTTCCCAAGAGAACAGTGATAGCTTAACAATGTAAAACTTTTATCTGGCGTTTATCAGCATTAAATTAGTATTGGTGAAACAGTACATGTAGAATTTACAGTAACACCTGGAGGTTCCTTATAATGTACACATAAATAGAATCATGGAAGCTTTTATGTTACCTAATCATTTCATGGCCCTATATATTTAATGTACCAAATGAAAACTGAATCTACATTCCACACCCCATTGCTTCTCTCTAGATAAGAGAAAATCTATTTGTTTTTCAAAGTAGAGTTTTAGGTGTCCATATTTCTTAAGTCACATTTAAGGAAATCCTGTCTTCATTTTGTATGTTGTCTGTCTTCATCTTCTACACGAAACTCCAGCAGAATTAATACTGGCCTTCATCATCTAGTCAAATCCTTCACGTGTTCTTCAAACCAGCCAAATTTGGGATTCTCAACATTTTCTGCATCAGTAAGGTGTGAAACCAGTAGATTCAATGAAGACCTGTTTTCTTCTTGCCACGCTGGACTTTAGATGTTATTTGGGTTGGGTTCAGAAGATGGGGGAGCGTGGATGTTTCTTGATCTGAGTCTCTTAGCAGTAAAGATGTAAAAGGAAGAGTGAGATCACAAGGAGGCTGGCTGTAGACTGCAGGGCACTGCCACCTCCTGGGGTGGTGGCGTTAGCTGGACTTGGGTCAGCTGAGGTATTCTGGGAGGAGTTACTTGAAAGTGTTCTGGCAGTTGTTTGATTTGAATAAATCTGCATGGGTAAGAGCAGCGCCAAAAGCAGCAGCCCCAGTCCGAGCCTGGCCACCATCGCTTTGCCCATGTCCGCTTCATCAGTGCACCACGAGTCTCGCTGGATGCTGAGTGCATGGAGAACCACTGGCTAGGGGCGGGCACCGGCAAGGTGGGTCCCAGATAATCTTAAAGTGAAAAAACATAAGGGTCTATAGAGGCAACTTTTTTAAACTTTTTTTTTGCTCCTCTGTTATTTATCTTCATGTTTTTAAGTAACATGCGGGTGCAGTTATTTTGTTGCCTTTCTTCCACTTTAGAAATTGTATACTGACTTCCTACCACTCTCTCCTACTATGGAAGATAAGAATTTAACTTTCTTCCTGTGCCCCCAAAACAATATACATATTCTTTACACTATCCTCAGTATAGTTATATTAAATGCATTAAACTGAAAAAAATAAATAAAAGCAAGAAGAAACACCTCATGGCTGGTGGGATCCAGAAAGACTTCATAGAGGAGATAGCAATGAGCCTTGAATGATGGTGTTCTAGTTTGCTAATGCTGCCAGAATGCAAAACACCAGAGATGGATTGGCTTTTATAAAAGGGGGTTTATTTGGTTACACAGTTACAGTCTTAAGGCCACTAAGTGTCCAAGATAACACATCAGCAATCAGGTACCTTCACTGGAGGATGGCCAGTGGCGTCCTGAAAACCTCTGTTAGCTGGGAAGGCACGTGGCTGGCGTCTGCTCCAAAGTTCTGGTTTCAGAATGGCTTTCTCCCAGGACGTTCCTCTCTAGGCAGCAGTTCCTCAAAAATGTCACTCTTAGTTGCACTTGGGGTATTTGTCCTCTCTTAGCTTCCCCAGAGCAAGAGTCTGCTTTCAACAGCCATCTTCAAACTGTCTCTCATCTGCAGCTCCTGTGCTTTCTTCAAAGTGTCCCTCTTGGCTGTAGCTCCTCTTCAGAATGTCACTCACAGCTGCACTGAGTTCCCTCTGCCTGTCAGCTCATTTATATGGCTCCACTGATCAAGGCCCACCCTCAATGGGTGGGGCCACGCCTCCATGGAAACAGCTCATCAGAGTTATCACCTACAGTTGGGTGGGGCATATTCCATGGAAACACTTAAAGAATTCCAATCTAATCAGCACTAAAATGTCTGCCCCACAAGATTGCATCAAAGATAATGGTGTTTTGGGGATGTAATACATTCAAACTGGCACAGATGGCTAGGATTTTGACAGAAATGGAGCAGTGGAGATGAGACAAAAAATATGAGTGTGCCGTACAGGTAGAAAAGCACAGTGTAAATGTAAGCCAGGGTACTTAGTTTGGCTTGAATATGGGATCAGTGGAAAGCTGTATTGGGAGATGATTTCTGGAACATAGTTGGGACTATGCTGTGGAGCCCTTGTTTTGACAGATGAATTTATGCTTAGTTTGGTAAGCAACTGCAGGCCCTTCCTTTCATTCTTCTTTCCCCTTTTCCTTCCTTTCCTCCCAAGTAATATGTGTGCTTTATAGAATAAAAGTTAATGTATCTTCAAAAAAAAAAAAAAAAAAGCACACCCCAACAGAGATGATTAGTGCTGGAAATCTTAATATAGGAACTTTCAGTCTTTTCCCCCATGGAAGAAAATATATAAATGATTCCATATTGTGGAAGGCAGAATTCTAAGATTTCCACTCTTACGTATATGCCCTGTATAATCTCCTCCCCTTGTGTGTGGGCAAAACCTATGAATATCATGGGTAGTTGCTCACTTGATTAGGTTATGGCTGCCTCTAGGAGCTGAGAGGGACTCGCAACCAGCAGCCAAAAAGAAAACAGGGATCTCAGTTCTATAATCATAAGGAACTGACTTCTACCAACAACCAGTGAGTGTGGATTGCCGCCTAGCTGATACTATGATTTCAGCCTGGTGAGAGACCCTATGTAGAGAGCCCAGCTAATCATACTCAGATTCCTGGCAGATAATAAATGTGTATTGTTTTAAGCTGCTTTGTTTGTGGGCAATTGATACACAACAATAGAAAACAAGTACACATATATAAATTATATTTAAACACACTGTATTCTTCTCTAAGCTGTGTTTTTTTCCATTTACTATAGCATATATATATATATACATATATATATATACATATATGCGGGGACTGAGCTTGTGCCTCGACTTACCAGGCCTGGGCCAGGGGACTTGATATCACCCCCTGGGGAGGGTAGTAGGTACGGGCGTGAGTGCCCTCTGCAGCCCCCCCGAGCCTGAGGAGCGAGGTCAAGGCAGCTCCCTTTTCCTCACCCAAAATGCCACTGGCAGGGGAGGCTTGCCGGAGGAAACCGCCTTTCTCCCAACTGCCCTTTCCCCACTTCCTTATCTTACCCACATACTCCCTTGTGCCAAGGCCACTCCTGCCACCGCCAGCGCGCATGCACCGTGGCCAGAACAACCCCCGCCCGCTGCAACGGCTCCTGCGTCCTCTCAGAACCAATCCTAGCCCCTCTCCCTTCAATATTGCCATTTTAGGCTACTTCACCTCCTTTCCAGCCCTGCCCCTCTTACCAGCCTATATAACCTGTAATCACCCCTGAATAAATCTCTTTGGCGCATACTCCTACTGGATGAAGAGGGTTTTTGTCCTTATCGCCGCCCTCCATACCTTGCACGCCTCTCGCCGAGGACCTTGGCCACGTCCTCCGCCTCGCCCTCGCCTCCGGGAAAGAGCCCCCGCCGCCGGTACCCTTTAAGCAGCCCCGAGAGCTGAGGGCTCGGCTACCGGCCGCCACTCCCCCTAGAAGCAGTAACCCCGACCGCAACTGGTGCCCCGTGTGAGGAACGTCTCCACACGACAGTTTGGCAGGTCACCCGCTCGCCCGGACGCCCCTCCAGCTTCCCATTTCCTCGCCTGCAAGGTAAGGGCCGCCTCTCCCTCGCCGCTTCCGGAGCCGTGGGAGGTTCCTTGCTCCGAAGCCGCTCCTCCCTTCCCCCACGCTCTCTTCATCCAGTAGGAGCATTCCCCCACGCTCTCTTCGTCCTCTTGTATGCGCACTTCTATGACCCCCGTTCCTCCTAACGCTCTCCCTCTTCCCCTCCATTACTTTGCTGTAGTTCTTTGTATCTTTATTTCCTCATTTGGCGCCGTGTGCCTCTTTGCAACCGCCCCCCCTGACTGCTCTCGTTGCCAAAGGGCACTGCTTTCTGCTCTCGCCGTCTCCTTCGGCCTTGCAGCCACAGTTTATCTCATTCTCTCTGCTCAGTAAACTACTCCTCCTTCTCCTCCCCGCCAGCCGGCCGGCCCGGCTCGGGAACAACTCCCCCTCCTCTCCCCTCAGCTATGGGCAATCGTATATCTACATGTCAGGCACCTCAAGTTCGTGCTCTAGCGGGTCTCCTAGACACGCATAGCTGTAAAGTGTCTGTCCGGCAGCTGCAGATATACTGGGATCTCCTGTTGCCCTTTAACCCATGGCTCACCACTTGCCATCTTTGGGACCCTGTTACTTATGATCGCCTTATTGATCGAGTCACTAATGCCATGGAACATGAGAGCAAGCGCTTCCCTCCCGGCTTGCTCCCCACCTTGATAACCATCCGCTCCTGCCTTCAAGGCTCCCTCCCCCCTGATAGAGGCCCCGTTAAATCCAAGGAGGCCCTATCAACCCAGCCAACAGATTCAGATAGCGATACTAATTCAAATCATGACTCGGACACGGAGTCCTTAGTCGAGCAGATTAACAACGCGCTCGAGGTGACTCCCAAAAAGCAAAATAACACTGCGCCACGCCAAGATGGCGAACTTCCTCCTTCTTCTTCCATCGAGGGGAGGAAATGCTCCGGCGATGACGTCAGCCCTAAGCTGGGCCGGAAACCGCATGTGCTTTACCCTGCCCTTCCACAGGGCGGAGCTAGTCCACCATCTTATGCCTTGGGCCCTGCCCTTTCACAGGGCGGGGCTGATCCACCATCTTGTGTCTTAGCCACACCCACCGCGCCGCCATCTTGCGACACTTGGGGCCTCCCACTCCCGCCTCTCCCTCCGGCGAGCTCCCCCTCGGAGCCGCTACCGGCAGCTGCCGCCGCTCCTCCCACCCTGCCGACTAACAACCCCTGGCTGCCTTCTGCACCTCAAGGCAACCCTTGGGGCAACGCTCCCCCCTACCCCCACTCCCGCGCCAAGTCCTCTGCAAGCGTGTCCTCCTTTCTCTCGTGCTTTTCGCTGTTTTCCTCTTAACCTTGCCCCCACCCCACAGAGGCCGCATGACTGGTATCCCATTGACTTAGATACTATCAAGCAGCTTCGCAAGGCCGTCAGGGAGGACGGGTTAGGTAGCCCATATGCTTCCCAAATACTACAGGATCTCGCCATGAACTATTGCATCCCCCAAGACTGGGCCTCGCTTGCCCGTTCAATTTTTAACCCCGGTCAGTTTGTTGACTAGCGTGCTCACTTCCAGGCAGAAGCAGCTAAGCAAAGTGAGCAAGATGCAGCCACTGGAGTTTATCATCCCCCTGAAGCCTATTTGGGCACTGAAACGTTTCTAAATGCGTCTGCTTATATTAATGTCCCTGCCACCTTCTGGACTGTCCTCAGAGGCATCGCCTTACGAGCATTTGCCAATTGCTCTACCTGTTAGCCTAATAAATTCACCAAGCTCTTCCAGGAGCCGAATAAGCTTTTCGCCACCTTTGTCTCCAGAGTCGAAGAAACCTGCGCTCAAAAGGTAAGTGATCCCCAGGCCCAATATTACATGTGCCCATCCTCAAATCCTGGAAAATCGTACTGTAATTCCCCCAACGAGTACTACTGTGCATACTGGGGGTGTGAAACATTATCCACTAATTGGAAGCCTCCTGTTCCTAATCATTACCTTACCCTAAAGTGGACCCCTACAGGGTGCAAACTCCCTACTGTTAACTGGCTCGGCCAAGAAAGTAAGGAATCCTGCACACATCTTAATCTTAGAGTGCAGCTCCCCACTGATCCCTCCTGGTTACTCGGTCAAACTTGAGGCTTCAGAATCTATGAGAAAGGAGCCGACCGAGGATCACTTATTCTCATAAAAAAGGAGGCTGCAAACCAACCAGGCCAAAATACTGCATTGAAAACACTCTCTGCCATTGGTCCCAATAAAGTCATTAACCCCCTTTTTCCACAGCTCTCCAGCCGCACCTCAGCTCCAACCAGCCGCACCTCAGCTACAAACAGCGCATCGCCAACCCCACCACCCCAGCTTCCTCTGCCCCCTTCTCGTTATTCCTCTCCCCTCCTCAGCCTCATCCAAGCCGCCTTTGCCTCAGTGAACTCCTCCAACCCCAATTTTACCTCCTCCTGCTGGCTCTGCCTCTCCACCTCTTCCTCACTGTACGAGCCCGTTGCCTCCAACCTCTCCTTTTCAGAAAGCACAGAAGACAGCCCCTTGGAATGCAATTGGAATACCTCTGCCGTCCCCCTGACCTTTCATTCAGTCTCCTATACGGGAAAGTGCGTCCGCCCTCGCTCCAGTAACTCTCCCGACCTCACTGCCTGTGCCAGCTACTCATCTCCCAGCAGCTCGGCAAAATTTCTCATTCCTCATAATTCCTCCCAATGGCTCTGCTCCTCTACAGGACTTACCCCCTGTCTCAGCACGAATATCATCAGCGAATATAAAGAAACTTGCCTCCTAATTGTCCTTATCCCTAGGGTCTTATACCACAGCGAAGAAGACTTCTTCCTCCGTCTGGAAAGAACTGCAGCTCCTGCCCTTCTGCAAAAGCGAGAGCCCATCACCGTCCTTACAATTGCCTCCCTCCTAGGTCTTGCCGGCGCTGGCACCGGAATCGCTGCACTAGCCAGTCAAGGCTCCGCCCTAACTCACCTCAGGGCGGCTGTTGACGAGGACATTCGTCACTTACAAAACGCTATTTACCATCTAAAAAATTCTGTCAATTCCCTCTCTGAAGTCGTGCTCCAAAACCGCCGAGGTCTTGACCTTCTCCTCCTCAAAGAAGGAGGCCTCTGCGCCGCCCTAGGAGAAGAGTGCTGTGTATATGCCAATTCCACAGGTCTCGTCGAGGACAGCCTAAAAAGGGTCCGAGAGGGACTAGAAAAGCGTAAAAGAGATCGTGAAGCCACCAGTTATTGGTCCAGTTTTTTCACTCCCATCCTCCCATACATCCTTCCTTTTCTTGGCCCCCTATTAATAATTATTCTAGCTCTCATCTTAGGACCCTGCATCATACGCAAAATTGTCCAGCTTGTAAGAAAACAAACAGATGCCATTTTTTCCTCGTTCGTGCAAATCCAGTATCAGCGACTCGCCACCTCTGACGCCCCCCACTCCAAGATGACAGCCAACCCTCCGCGACCTCAACGCCACCGGTCAACCCGCCGACCGCGAGGCCCTTCCCAATCACCTGAACATCGCTCTCGCCTCGAGTTCCAGCTTCTCTGAACCCCTGAACTTTAAACCCCTGAACTTTAAACCCCTCACCTTCGCCCAACCCGCTGCAGCGAAGCCATTGTCAAGCGCCCGGGCACCACACCAACACTGAGCTCCAGCCTCGCTGAGCCACCGTCAACCCCTTTTTCCCTTCCCTGACCTCCCCCTTCCCTCACCCTTAGCGGCCTCTCCGGTAAAGCCTCTTCCTCTAATTAGAAAAGAAAGGGGAATTGCGGGGACTGAGCTTGTGCCTCGACTTACCAGGCCTGGGCCAGGGGACTTGATATCACCCCCTGGGGAGGGTAGTAGGTACGGGCGTGAGTGCCCTCTGCAGCCCCCCCGAGCCTGAGGAGCGAGGTCAAGGCAGCTCCCTTTTCCTCACCCAAAATGCCACTGGCAGGGGAGGCTTGCCGGAGGAAACCGCCTTTCTCCCAACTGCCCTTTCCCCACTTCCTTATCTTACCCACATACTCCCTTGTGCCAAGGCCACTCCTGCCACCGCCAGCGCGCATGCACCGTGGCCAGAACAACCCCCGCCCGCTGCAACGGCTCCTGCGTCCTCTCAGAACCAATCCTAGCCCCTCTCCCTTCAATATTGCCATTTTAGGCTACTTCACCTCCTTTCCAGCCCTGCCCCTCTTACCAGCCTATATAACCTGTAATCACCCCTGAATAAATCTCTTTGGCGCATACTCCTACTGGATGAAGAGGGTTTTTGTCCTTATCGCCGCCCTCCATACCTTGCACGCCTCTCGCCGAGGACCTTGGCCACGTCCTCCGCCTCGCCCTCGCCTCCGGGAAAGAGCCCCCGCCGCCGGTACCCTTTAAGCAGCCCCGAGAGCTGAGGGCTCGGCTACCGGCCGCCACTCCCCCTAGAAGCAGTAACCCCGACCGCACATATATACATATACATATATATATATATATATATATATGTGTGTGTGTGTATATATATATATATATATATCCATGCCATTGAAAGATTTTGAGTAGGGGAATGACATACTTGGAGCTGGGCATTTAGACAGCAGTAAAATGTGGGATGGATGAGAGAAGCAAGAGTTGGGGGAAAACCTGGCAGGAGGTTATAGTGATTATCTGGATTGGTGGTTCTCCACTTTGGAATCACCTGGAACAAATTTAAAAATACTGATACCTGGAACTTACCACCACTACCACCACCTCCCTACCACCACCACCACCCCCAGATTTTTTAATTAGTCTTGGTATAACTTGGCTATCCAGAATTCTGAGATATCCCTGGATGATTCTAAAGTGCAGCCAAGTTTGACAACCACTGGCAGATAGAGGTAGAGAGTGCCATCCTGAACTAAGTGCTTCTATTGAAATAGAAAAGGAAGGTTGGGTGCAAAAGTCATTGCTGAGGAAGCCAGGAATAAGAAGACTAGGGATCCTCTGGCTTGTTTTGATTTTGTTTTTGTTGTTGCTTGTTTTTGTTTGTTTTTCTTTCCACTCATTCGTATTGTTAGGGAAATTTTCATTGGGAGATAGAAACTAGAGGCTGGCTATGCTTTCATGGAATGGTAGGAGTGTTGAGGAGGTCCATGAAGAGCATTCCAGGCAAAGGAAATGATCCGAGCAAAGTCTCAAAAGTGGGAATTAGTGTGCCAGGTACCAGCCTGAAGTTGTGATTGGCACAGTGACTGAAATTAGAGTAATGGAGCTGCCATGCAGACTTCAATACCATAGGAATCCAACAGTCATTCCTACTCCTTGAAAAGAAGGGAGAGGAGCTCATTTTTCAAAACGGTTGCTGAGGATGGCAACCTGAGTAGCAGTATGATAAAAAATTAGAAAAAGGCCAGGAAGCTTACAGGGAATGGAGCCAGGTCTAGAGTAGAGCAGTGAAAGGGGAGAGGATAAGGACAAATCAAGAGGTTCACCAGAAGAAAAGGCAATCTGCAAGGACCTACGGGATATGGAGGTGAAGAATGGGAGGGTTGCAAGCTTTGGGGCTGGTAGGATGGTAATAAGGAATTTGAGCACAAGCTATCTATTTTGGCTTTGTAGAAAGAGAAAGAGTAAATTGGCTAAACTTATATTTCCGATGTTTTTGGATATGCCTGAACGCAGTTGGATTATAAGGAATTCGTCTACTGTAGACTCTCCCTTGGGTAGACAAGAGATGGATTTCATAAGGGAAATATCAAGGAAATAAAGTAGTTTAAAGTAGTTTGCTTGCTCCTCACCCTCTGTAAAGGAGAGAAATCCCTTTGGACAGTTGCATGAAATGGGAACTATTAGCAATTCCAGCTGCCAAAAGAGAGAGTACACAATTTTTTTTTTTCTTTTACAGACCCCTTGGTGGAACTTTCTGGGGCTGTGTCTGGTTGTAGTTCATACTTTTGGCTGTGGTTCAGGTCTTGATGTGCAATGTGTAAGCTGGTCACTTGAAGCTGGAGCAACAGATGGTTGTTCCTCCCTCTCTTAGATGGCTGAGTTTGCCCTGAATCCTTAGGACTATAAATAATTTACTCTCAATTCCACTGAGCCCAGTTAATATTACTTCTCAAAATAACCCTGCCTGTGCTCTTACATTTATTTATATTTTCCTTGCCAAGGTCTTCTAAATATCCCTTCTGGTATTTATTTAATTGGTAGAAATACTGGCCTGACCCAAATACTGAAGTAAATCATGAAATATAGGAGCATCTTTAGCCAGCCCACTGGGATTTTTAACAGGCCCCCTCCCTTGGGGCAATTTTGTACCAGAAACAACTGTGTGTGATCCTGCTTTCCATCAAGGGTTTATTGTTTAATGAGTCCTGTGGCTGGTGTGGTTTTCCTGTGTTTAGCTTCTGGAGCATTCAGAGACCATTGCTTAGATTAGAGAGCTGACAGAATTATTGCCCAGCAAGCCTGCTGGCCACAGTCCACAAGACTGTACTAGCACTGGTAAATTTTATGGCTGACTCAATGAACAGAACAAGCATTTGAAGAGGTAAGAGTAAAGAGCTGTTGTTATCTTGCTCTGCTTAAACTAAAGAAGTCTAGAAATCTTCTCATCAAGCCATCCTTTTTCTGTCTCTCTTTTGCTCTAGGCTTTGTTGTGACTGACCTTCCTCAAGTGCCTGAACCAGGGACTTGTGGGAAACCATGGCTTCAGAATAAGGTCACTGGAGTGGAACTTTGGGGTTCCACTGGAGTGGCTTTCTTGTGGTAAAGTGAACTCTTTCAATTAAAACCTGAAGAAGCAGAACAAGACCAAATCCAACTTTACCTTAGCATTCCAGGCCATCAGCCTACTTAGCCACTCTCAGAACAGTACAATGCATTTGTAAAAATCTTGGAGGTTTTGAAAAAATACTTTCAAATGTATTATATTTGAGACTCATACCACCTCTATGAGGTAGTATATCAATCAGCTGTCACCATGTAACAAACCACCCCAAAACTCAATAGATTAAACAACATTGATCCTTACTGGTCTGCAAGTCTGCTTGGCAGCAACTGATCGAGTTTGGAGATGGCTCTGCTCCACATGTTTCTTATCCTTCTCCTGGGGCCAGTGGGCTAGCCTAGGCATGTTCTTTTCATGGCTAAGGCAGAGACACAAGAGCAAACAGGAACATATTCCTCTTAAGGGTTAGACTTGGAACTGGCTCACTGTTACTACCACATCATTCTATTTGCCAAAGTTATATAATCAAACCTAGAACCAATGCGTGGGAAATCTACTCCATTCCATTTATGGAAGAAATGGCATGAAGAAAGGAAGGGGCAAAGAAGTGGAGTCAAAAATGCAATCCACTACTTACAGGTAGGTAAGTCAGTCCCATACGGTTGTCCCCATTTTATGGATGAGAGACCTGAGATTAGAGAGTTAAAATAATTTGCCTCAGGTCACACAGAAAATTTGGGACACTGCTGGGATTAGCAAACCCAGTTCTCGTGACTTCTAAATTTCTCTGCTTTTTGCCACATTGAATGCCAAGATTCCATAGCGTGTGCCGTATCGGCCAGTTAAAGCTCCGTGGCTCTTTGCAGGGTGACTCCTTGTGCTCTGATCCTTTTCCTCCTTTATGCCCCAGGGATTTGTCCCATTGGTCCTCTTTACAACCACCACCATTTTTTTCCCTCTTTCATTTGGCCCTGCTTTGGGGTTGGGGATGGATGAAGATCCCCCTACTTACATACACATACTTTCCTGTCCCTGAAAGAAATATTTTCTCTCTCCATTCTTAGGAAAACTAGATAGGGGTGTGTTTTTTTTAATCCAAACATTAAATGATAGTTGGATCAGAATGGCCTCTTAGGGTCCCTTTAAATGCCAACATACTACAGTACTTTGTAAAAATGGGGGTATTATAAACACCTGAAATCTGTCAACATTCTTATTTCTGACTATTAATACTTAGATAGTAATGGGTCCAGGCTAGTTTTCTCTTAGCCTTTTCCTGATTGTCTGGTCTGGGTAGAATTTTTTTTATTAGAGAAATTGTAGGTTTACAGAAAAATCATGTATAAAATACATAAAATACAATGTTCTCATATCCTTCCCTATTAACACCTAGCATTAGTATACTACATTTGTTATAATTCATGACAGAACATTTTTATGATTGTACTATTGACCATAATGGTACTAGTAACTATAGTCCATCATTTACAGTAGGGTTCACTGTGTTGAAAAGTCCTATGTTGCTTTTTTTTTTTTGTATATAATATATATACAGCCTAAAAGGTCTCCTTTCAACCACATTCACATATATAGTTCAGTGCTTTAAATTACATTCACAATATTGTGCTACCATCACCACCATCCATTACCAAAACTTTACAATCATCCCAAATGGACGCTCTGTACAACTCATGAGGTCTGAGTACAATTTTAAACCAAGCTGCTCAAACCCAGCCTGAAGAGATTTGAGCTGGTATCTCTGATACAGTTTGTGAAATTTTTTCAGATGTGAGTCTCCATAGCAACCCTATGTCCCTGACTTTCAATACACTGCACTACTAAATCTGCCCTTTAGCATCCTTCTCTGGGCTTTTGGTCAGCCTGCACTGACAGTGTGGTTGTCTCACTTGAAACTTCTAGACCGAGATCCCCATTGCCCCAGTCTCTGAAAGACCCTCCCTTTCTCTTTCTTTCTTTCAGTTCTCTTTCCTGATCTTTTTTTCTGCACATAACTTTCAGCAGCTGGTTGATATGGCTGATGGCCTCTACCATTCAGTGTTGTTCCACCTTCTCTCTCGATTCTAAGGGCTAATGTGACTCAGCTACAGCAAGGAGGCTGAGTTCTGATCTCTTTCCCCTACTTCTCTGGAAGACTGGAAGACATATTAGGTGCATCAATTTCTAGGGGCAGAAGGTAAGTAAGCTGCCTCAGTAGTTGAAGAACCAAGAGACAATGATGGTTGTCCATGAGCCTCCAGAATCGACAGCTAAATACAGAAGGAAGGTAAACAGGGACAAGGTTATTAAAGAAAACAACAGTTGTTGCTGGAAAAAAAAATAGTTGCTACTCAATAAATACTAACAGGTCTGCTTTTGGCCCTTGATTATCTTACTGATTCATCCCCATGGGGAGAGAGAGATACAAGCATCATGTCAGAGAGGGTAAGGAAGCAGAAAAGTATGGCTAGGGGCTTTACCATAGATATTTGTGCTTTCTATTTTGGAACAATCCACCATTGCACTTTGGAGAGGAAGCAAGGAGGCAGCTGGAGGTGTGGCACCTTGTGCTATGACTCTTGACTTGCTTGCCTGGTGGCTGGCAACACAATATATTAGTAGTAAGTCTGGGCTCTAGAGCTAGACTGCCTGGGTTTGACTCTCATTAGATGTGTGACATTCAGCAAGGTTCTTAATGCTAAAGCTTAGTTACCTCATCTATATCATGGTCATAATACTTCCTGTCGCACATGGTTGTTGTGACAATTAAATAAGATAATGTTTATAAAGTGTTTGGCACAATGCCTGGTGCATAAGTAAGCACTAAATAAATGTTAGCATTTTTAATACTAGCTGATGCACATTAGGGAGATTTTCAAGAAGGAATTGATTATGAGAGTACCTTGAGACTATGTGGTATCTACTGATTGTTCCTTTTTTAGTAAACACTTTTGAATGTAGTAAAAGCTCTCCTCACTGACCTCCCCATAAATGACTTGGTGGAATAAGTTGATGCTTTTCATTCCTACTGAACGACATAGAGCCTATGAATATGTTAGGTTACAAAGCAAGGATTAATTAAGTATGCTAAGAAACTGACCTTGAGAAGAGAAGATTATCCCAGATTACTGGGTGAATCCAATGTAATCACAAGGTCCTTATAAGTGGAAGAGGGAGGCTGAAGAGAGAACATTAGAGTGATGTGAAGTGAGAAAGACTCGGCCCAATGTTGCTGGTTTTGAAGATGGAAGAAGAGCGCCACAACCCAAGGAATGCAGGTGGCCTCTAGAAGCTGAAAAAGAAAAGGAAAGGGATTCTTCCCTAAAATCTCCAGAAAGGAATGCAGCACTGCTGACACTTGATTTTAGCCCAGTAAGACCATTTCAGACTTCTGCCTCCAGAAATACAAAAAGGTACATTTCTATTGTTTTAAGCCACTAAGTTTGTGTTAAATTTGTTACAGCAGACATAGGAAACTAACACAGAACTTGAGCCAAGTTAATGACAAACAACAAAACCTATCTAATAATTTCCCCAACTGTGCTCATAGGAAACCCAGGCCCTTCATACTTTCAGGTACACAAGATTTACGCTAACATCTTTGTCTAGTCTTGGTAGCACCCATGTTGTCCTGAGAGAAGATGCTTCCTTTCCTTTAATCTTTTCCATTCAATCAATCTTTACGGTGTCTC
Source organism: Choloepus didactylus (assembly GCF_015220235.1). Taxonomy (NCBI): domain Eukaryota; kingdom Metazoa; phylum Chordata; class Mammalia; order Pilosa; family Megalonychidae; genus Choloepus; species Choloepus didactylus. The sequence continues at coordinate 42,346,403 of NC_051335.1, read as the reverse complement.
TTCCATTTGCCAGGCAGTATGCTAAATGCTGAGGCCACACTGGTGAGCAACACAGATATAGAGTCTCTTTACATATAGCTCTCAGGCTATTTTCATTATTCCCATTTCAAAACCTCTACTTTTAGGGAGGGAGAATGATTCTCAATACCTTCCTGTTTCTGGGCTAAAGAACACCTCTGTTTCTTTGGTCGTTTGGAAAACAAGAAACATTTGAGCCATTACTCATGCCATTCTTCCTTTAACCCTTTCCTCAGATTGCCTTTGATTTATGACTCTGGTATCTCCTCTTTCTCCCATTCCCCCATCCCACCAAGTGATTTTCCAGAATACTGTCATTACAATCTTCCAACATCAAAATACCAGCAACAAAACAGATATTTCCACCAAGGAAAGAGGAGGATAGTTCCCTCATGCTCCATTCTCCCATGTCTCCATGTTCATTTTAAGCTATGCACTCTACTCAGATGTTTTCTCCCATCTAAAATGGACCACGTCATCAAATCCAAGTCTCTCCCATTTGTCATGTACAGCTCATATCTACCTTCCACAGTGCTTTCCCCAGCCCTAGCAGCTTGCTCGTGTCTCTGTAGTGCATACAGTTCTGAGCCACACATCCTGCCCCTTATTTACTATGTCATTTGGGTCTCTAGTTGTCATGTGTGGCTCAGGCATTTTGTTACTTCCCTAACCAAAAATCTCCTTCAATGGTTTCCCACTGCCCTCAGGATAAAGTCCAAATTCCTCATCATGGTTGTTCCCGTTTGCTAAGGCTGCTGGAATGCAATATATCAGAAATTGATTGGCTTTTATAAAGGGGATTTATTAGTTCACAAATTTATAGTTCTAAGGCCATGAAAATGTCCAAATTAAGGCATCAAGGGGTAGATACCTTCTCTGAGGAAAAGACAGATGGCATCTGGAACACCTCTGTCAGCTGGGAAGGCACATGGCTGGCATCTATTGGTCCTTTGCTCCTGGGTTCCGTTCAGCTTCTGATTCTGGTGGCTTTCTCTTTAATCATCTGTGTGTTCTCACTTAGCTTCTCCAGGGCAAACTCTGGGCTTCATCTCTTAGCTTAGCATCTCCAAATGTCCTTTCTGTCAGTATCTCCAAGCATCTGGGTCTGTGTTAACTCTGAGCTCTCTCTCTCACTCCCTGAGCTCTTTTGAGGACTCCAGTAAACTAATGAAGACCCACCTTGAATGGGCAGGGCTCACATCACCATGGAACTAATCTAATCAAAAGGTCCCACCCGACTGTATAATGGTTCAGCCACTCTGGAACTCAGTCTGGCAGTTCCTTAGAAAACTAGATATAGAGTTACCATTCGACCCAGCGATTGCACTTCTCGGTATATACCCGGAAGATCGGAAAGCAGTGACACGAACAGGTATCTGCACTCCAATGTTCATAGCAGCATTATTCACAATTGCCAAGAAATGGAAACAACCGAAGTGTCCTTCAACAGAAGAGTGGATACATAAAATGTGGTATATACACACGATGGAATACTACACGGCAGTAAGAAGGAACAATCTCGTGAAACATATGACAACATGGATGAACCTTGAAGACATAATGCTGAGCGAAATAAGCCAGGCACAAAAAGAGAAATATTATATGCTACCACTAATGTGAACTTTGAAAAATGTAAAACAAATGGTTTATAATGTAGAATGTAGGGGAACTAGCAATAGAGAGCAATTAAGGAAGGGGGAACAATAATCCAAGAAGAACAGATAAGCTATTTAACATTCTGGGGATACCCAGGAATGACTATGGTCTGTGAATTTCAGATGGATATAGTAGGAACAAGTTCACAGAAATGTTGCTATATTAGGTAACTTTCTTG